>NW_027473031.1:0-99720 GCF_030347505.1 Rhynchophorus ferrugineus
TGCCGGTTGCCAAATTGCATTATCTCTTATAGTTTCCGAGATATGGACTATCGATAATTTACACCTTAGGCTCTGCTTCTAACTTGGGCCCAAATTGTAAAATGGTCTTATCTATTGGCGATTTCGTTCCAATTCATATTCCAAGTAATATTCGGCATGCTAATTACATTGCCGGTTGCCAAATTGCATTATCTCTTATAGTTTCCGAGATATGGACTATCGATAATTTACACCTTAGGCTCTGCTTCTAACTTGGGCCCAAATTGTAAAATGGTCTTATCTATTGGCGACTTCGTCCCAATTCACATTCCAAGTAGTATTCGGCATGCTAATTACATTGCCGGTTGCGAAACTGCATTATCTCTTATAGTTTCCGAGATATGGACTATCGATAATTTACACCTTAGGCTCTGCTTCTAACTTGGGCCCAAATTGTAAAATGGTCTTATCTATTGGCGATTTCGTTCCAATTCACATTCCAAGTAATATTCAGCATGCTAATTACATTGCCGGTTGCCAAATTGCATTATCTCTTATAGTTTCCGAGATATGGATTATCGATAATTTACACCTTAGGCTCTGCTTCTAACTTGGGCCCAAATTGTAAAATGGTCTTATCTATTGGCGATTTCGTTCCAATTCACATTCCAAGTAATATTCGGCATGCTAATTACATTTCCGGTTGCCAAATTGAATTATCTCTTATAGTTTCCGAGATATGGACTATCGATAATTTACACCTTAGGCTCTGCTTCTAACTTGGGCCCAAATTGTAAGATGGTCTTATCTATTGGCGATTTCGTTCCAATTCACATTCCAAGTGGTATTCGGCATGCTAATTCCATTGCCGGTTGCCAAATTGCATTATCTCTTATAGTTTCCGAGATATGGACTATCGATAATTTACACCTTAGGCTCTGCTTCTAACTTGGGCCGAAATTGTAAAATGGTCTTACCTATTGGCGATTTCGTTCCAATTCGCATTCCAAGTAATATTCGGCATGCTAATTACATTGCCGGTTGCGAAACTGCATTATCTCTTATAGTTTCCGAGATATGGACTATCGATAATTTACACCTTAGGCTCTGCTTCTAACTTGGGCCCAAATTGTAAAATGGTCTTATCTATTGGCGATTTCGTTCCAATTCACATTCCAAGTAATATTCGGCATGCTAATTACATTGCCGGTTGCCAAATTGCATTATCTCTTTTAGTTTCCGAGATATGGACTATCGATAATTTACACCTTAGGCTCTGCTTCTAACTTGGGCCCAAATTGTAAAATGGTCTTATCTATTGGCGATTTCGTTCCAATTCACATTCCAAGTAATACTCGGCATGCTAATTACATTTCCGGTTGCCAAATTGAATTATCTCTTATAGTTTCCGAGATATGGACTATCGATAATTTACACCTTAGGCTCTGCTTCTAACTTGGGCCCAAATTGTAAAATGGTCTTATCTATTGGCGATTTCGTTCCAATTCACATTCCAAGTGGTATTCGGCATGCTAATTACATTGCCGGTTGCCAAATTGCATTATCTCTTATAGTTTCCGAGATATGGACTATCGATAATTTACACCTTAGGCTCTGCTTCTAACTTGGGCCGAAATTGTAAAATGGTCTTACCTATTGGCGATTTCGTTCCAATTCACATTCCAAGTAATATTCGGCATGCTAATTACATTGCCGGTTGCCAAATTGCATTATCTCTTATAGTTTCCGAGATATGGACTATCGATAATTTACACCTTAGGCTCTGCTTCTAACTTGGGCCCAAATTGTAAAATGGTCTTATCTATTGGCGATTTCGTCCCAATTCACATTCCAAGTAGTATTCGGCATGCTAATTACATTGCCGGTTGCGAAACTGCATTATCTCTTATAGTTTCCGAGATATGGACTATCGATAATTTACACCTTAGGCTCTGCTTCTAACTTGGGCCCAAATTGTAAAATGGTCTTATCTATTGGCGATTTCGTTCCAATTCACAGTCCAAGTAATATTCGGCATGCTAATTACATTGCCGGTTGCCAAATTGCATTATCTCTTATAGTTTCCGAGATATGGACTATCGATAATTTACACCTTAGGCTCTGCTTCTAACTTGGGCCCAAATTGTAAAATGGTCTTATCTATTGGCGATTTCGTTCCAATTCACATTCCAAGTAATATTCGGCATGCTAATTACATTGCCGGTTGCCAAATTGCATTATCTCTTATAGTTTCCGAGATATGGACTATCGATAATTTACACCTTAGGCTCTGCTTCTAACTTGGGCCCAAATTGTAATATGGTCTTATCTATTGGCGATTTCGTTCCAATTCACATTCCAAGTAATATTCGGCATGCTAATTACATTGCCGGTTGCCAAATTGCATTATCTCTTATAGTTTCCGAGATACGGACTATCGATAATTTACACCTTAGGCTCTGCTTCTAACTTGGGCCCAAATTGTAAAATGGTCTTATCTATTGGCGATTTCGTTCCAATTCACACTCCAAGTAATATTCGGCATGCTAATTACATTGCCGGTTGCGAAATTGCATTATCTCTTATAGTTTCCGAGATATGGACTATCCATAATTTACACCTTAGGCTCTGCTTCTAACTTGGGCCCAAATTGTAAAATGGTCTTATCTATTGGCGATTTCGTTCCAATTCACATTCCAAGTAATATTCGGCATGCTAATTACATTGCCGGTTGCCAAATTGCATTATCTCTTATAGTTTCCGAGATATGGACTATGGATAATTTACACCTTAGGCTCTGCTTCTAACTTGGTCCCAAATTGTAAAATGGTCTTATCTATTGGCGATTTCGTTCCAATTCACATTCCAAGTAATATTCGGCATGCTAATTATATTGCCGGTTGCCAAATTGCATTATCTCTTATAGTTTCCGGGATATGGACTATCGATAATTTACACCTTAGGCTCTGCTTCTAACTTGGGCCCAAATTGTAAAATGGCCTTATCTATTGGCGATTTCGTTCCAATTCACATTCCAAGTAATATTCGACATGCTAATTACATTGCCGGTGACCAAGTTGCATTATCTCTTATAGTTTCCGAGATATGGACTATCGATAATTTACACCTTAGGCTCTGCTTTTAACTTGGGCCCAAATTGTAAAATGGCCTTATCTATTGGCGATTTCGTTCCAATTCACATTCCAAGTAATATTCGGCATGCTAATTACATTGCCGGTTGCCAAATTGCATTATCTCTTATAGTTTCCGAGATATGGACTATGGATAATTTACACCTTAGGCTCTGCTTCTAACTTGGTCCCAAATTGTAAAATGGTCTTATCTATTGGCGATTTCGTTCCAATTCACATTCCAAGTAATATTCGGCATGCTAATTACATTGCCGGTTGCCAAATTGCATTATCTCTTATAGTTTCCGAGATATGAACTATCGATTATTTTTAACCTTAGGCTCTGCTTCTAACTTGGGCCCAAACTGTAAAATGGTCTTATCTATTGGCGATTTCGTTCCAATTCACATTCCAAGTAGTATTCGGCATGCTAATTACATTGCCGGTTGCCAAATTGCATTATCTCTTATAGTTTCCGAGACATGGACTATCGATAATTTACACCTTAGGCTCTGCTTCTAACTTGGGCCCAAATTGTAAAATGGTCTTATCTATTGGCGATTTCGTCCCAATTCACATTCCAAGTAATATTCGGCATGCTAATTACATTGCCGGTTGCCAAATTGCATTATCTCTGATAGTTTCCGAGATATGGACTATCGATAATTTACACCTTAGGCTCTGCTTCTAACTTGGGCCCAAATTGTAAAATGGTCTTATCTATTGGCGATTTCATTCCAATTCACATTCCAAGTAATATTCGGCATGCTAATTACATTGCCGGTTGCCAAATTGCATTATCTCTTATAGTTTCCGAGATATGGACTATCGATAATTTACACCTTAGGCTCTGCTTCTAACTTGGGCCCAAATTGTAAAATGGTCTTATCTATTGGCGATTTCGTTCCAATTCACATTCCAAGTAATATTCGGCATGCTAATTACATTGCCGGTTGCCAAATTGGATTATCTCTTATAGTTTCCGAGATATGGACTATCGGTAATTTACACCTTAGGCTCTGCTTCTAACTTGGGCCCAAATTGTAAAATCGTCTTATCTATTGGCGATTTCGTTCCAATTCACATTCCAAGTAATATTCGGCATGCTAATTACATTGCCGGTTGCCAAATTGCATTATCTCTTATAGTTTCCGAGATATGGACTATCGATAATTTACACCATAGGCTCTGCTTCTAACTTGGGCCCAAATTGTAAAATGGTCTTATCTATTGGCGATTTCGTTCCAATTCACATTCCAAGTGGTATTCGGCATGCTAATTACATTGCCGAGTGCCAAATTGCATTATCTCTTTTAGTTTCCGAGATATGGACTATCGATAATTTACACCTTAGGCTCTGCTTCTAACTTGGGCCCAAATTGTAAAATGGTCTTATCTATTGGCGATTTCGTTCCAATTCACATTCCAAGTAATATTCGGCATGCTAATTACATTGCCGGTTGCCAAATTGAATTATCTCTTATAGTTTCCGAGATATGGACTATCGATAATTTACACCTTAGGCTCTGCTTCTAACTTGGGCCCAAATTGTAAAATGGTCTTATCTATTGGCGATTTCGTTCCAATTCACATTCCAAGTAATATTCGGCATGCTAATTACATTGCCGGTTGCCAAATTGAATTATCTCTTATAGTTTCCGAGATATGGACTATCGATAATTTACACCTTAGGCTCTGCTTCTAACTTGGGCCCAAATTGTAAAATGGTCTTATCTATTGGCGATTTCGTTCCAATTCACATTCCAAGTGGTATTCGGCATGCTAATTACATTGCCGGTTGCCAAATTGCATTATCTCTTATAGTTCCCGAGATATGGACTATGGATAATTTACACCTTAGGCTCTGCTTCTATCTTGGGCACAAATTGTAAAATAGTCTTATCTATTGGCGATTTCATTCCAATTCACATTCCAAGTAATATTCGGCATGCTAATTACATTGCCGGTTGCCAAATTGCATTATCTCTTTTAGTTTCCGAGATATGGACTATCGATAATTTACACCTTAGGCTCTGCTTCTAACTTGGGCCCAAATTGTAAAATGGTCTTATCTATTGGCGATTTCGTTCCAATTCACATTCCAAGTGGTATTCGGCATGCTAATTACATTGCCGGTTGCCAAATTGCATTATCTCTTTTAGTTTCCGAGATATGGACTATCGATAATTTACACCTTAGGCTCTGCTTCTAACTTGGGCCCAAATTGTAAAATGGTCTTATCTATTGGCGATTTCGTTCCAATTCACATTCCAAGTAATATTCGGCATGCTAATTACATTGCCGGTTGCCAAATTGAATTATCTCTTATAGTTTCCGAGATATGGACTATCGATAATTTACACCTTAGGCTCTGCTTCTAACTTGGGCCCAAATTGTAAGATGGTCTTATCTATTGGCGATTTCGTTCCAATTCACATACCAAGTGGTATTCGGCATGCTAATTACATTGCCGGTTGCCAAATTGCATTATCTCTTATAGTTTCCGAGATATGGACTATCGATAATTTACACCTTAGGCTCTGCTTCTAACTTGGGCCCAAATTGTAAAATGGTCTTATCTATTGGCGATTTCGTTCCAATTCACATTCCAAGTAATATTCGGCATGCTAATTACATTGCCGGTTGCCAAATTGCATTATCTCTTATAGTTTCCGAGATATGGACTATCGATAATTTACACCTTAGGCTCTGCTTCTAACTTGGGCCCAAATTGTAATATGGTCTTATCTATTGGCGATTTCGTTCCAATTCACATTCCAAGTAATATTCGGCATGCTAATTACATTGCCGGTTGCCAAATTGCATTATCTCTTATAGTTTCCGAGATACGGACTATCGATAATTTACACCTTAGGCTCTGCTTCTAACTTGGGCCCAAATTGTAAAATGGTCTTATCTATTGGCGATTTCGTTCCAATTCACACTCCAAGTAATATTCGGCATGCTAATTACATTGCCGGTTGCGAAATTGCATTATCTCTTATAGTTTCCGAGATATGGACTATCCATAATTTACACCTTAGGCTCTGCTTCTAACTTGGGCCCAAATTGTAAAATGGTCTTATCTATTGGCGATTTCGTTCCAATTCACATTCCAAGTAATATTCGGCATGCTAATTACATTGCCGGTTGCCAAATTGCATTATCTCTTATAGTTTCCGAGATATGGACTATGGATAATTTACACCTTAGGCTCTGCTTCTAACTTGGTCCCAAATTGTAAAATGGTCTTATCTATTGGCGATTTCGTTCCAATTCACATTCCAAGTAATATTCGGCATGCTAATTACATTGCCGGTTGCCAAATTGCATTATCTCTTATAGTTTCCGGGATATGGACTATCGATAATTTACACCTTAGGCTCTGCTTCTAACTTGGGCCCAAATTGTAAAATGGTCTTATCTATTGGCGATTTCGTTCCAATTCACATTCCAAGTAATATTCGACATGCTAATTACATTGCCGGTGGCCAAGTTGCATTATCTCTTATAGTTTCCGAGATATGGACTATCGATAATTTACACCTTAGGCTCTGCTTCTAACTTGGACCCAAATTGTAAAATGGTCTTATCTATTGGCTATTTCGTTCCAATTCACATTCCAAGTAATATTCGGCATGCTAATTACAATGCCGGTTCCCAAATTGCATTATCTCTTATAGTTTCCGAGATATGGACTATCGATTATTTTTAACCTTAGGCTCTGCTTCTAACTTGGGCCCAAACTGTAAAATGGTCTTATCTATTGGCGATTTCGTTCCAATTCACATTCCAAGTAGTATTCAGCATGCTAATTACATTGCCGGTTGCCAAATTGCATTATCTCTTATAGTTTCCGAGATATGGACTATCGATAATTTACACCTTAGGCTCTGCTTCTAACTTGGGCCCAAATTGTAAAATGGTCTTATCTATTGGCGATTTCGTCCCAATTCACATTCCAAGTAATATTCGGCATGCTAATTACATTGCCAGTTGCCAAATTGCATTATCTCTTATAGTTTCCGAGATATGGACTATGGATAATTTACACCTTAGGCTCTGCTTCTAACTTGGGCCCAAATTGTAAAATGGTCTTATCTATTGGCGATTTCGTTCCAATTCACATTCCAAGTAATATTCGACATGCTAATTACATTGCCGGTGGCCAAGTTGCATTATCTCTTATAGTTTCCGAGATATGGACTATCGATAATTTACACCTTAGGCTCTGCTTCTAACTTGGGCCCAAATTGTAAAATGGTCTTATCTATTGGCGATTTCGTTCCAATTCACATTCCAAGTAATATTCGGCATGCTAATTACAATGCCGGTTCCCAAATTGCATTATCTCTTATAGTTTCCGAGATATGGACTATCGATTATTTTTAACCTTAGGCTCTGCTTCTAACTTGGGCCCAAATTGTAAGATGGTCTTATCTATTGGCGATTTCGTTCCAATTCACATTCCAAGTGGTATTCGGCATGCTAATTACATTGCCGGTTGCCAAATTGCATTATCTCTTATAGTTTCCGAGATATGGACTATCGATAATTTACACCTTAGGCTCTGCTTCTAACTTGGGCCCAAATTGTAAAATGGTCTTATCTATTGGCGATTTCGTTCCAATTCACATTCCAAGTAATATTCGGCATGCTAATTACATTGCCGGTTGCCAAATTGCATTATCTCTTATAGTTTCCGAGATATGGACTATTGATAATTTACACCTTAGGCTCTGCTTCTAACTTGGGCCCAAAGTGTAAAATGGTCTTATCTATTGGCGATTTCGTCCCAATTCACATTCCAAGTAGTATTCGGCATGCTAATTACATTGCCGGTTGCGAAACTGCATTATCTCTTATAGTTTCCGAGATATGGACTATCGATAATTTACACCTTAGGCTCTGCTTTTAACTTGGGCCCAAATTGTAAAATGGTCTTATCTATTGGCGATTTCGTTCCAATTCACATTCCAAGTAATATTCGGCATGCTAATTACATTTCCGGTTGCCAAATTGCATTATCTCTTTTAGTTTCCGAGATATGGACTATCGATAATTTACACCTTAGGCTCTGCTTCTAACTTGGGCCCAAATTGTAAAATGGTCTTATCTATTGGCGATTTCGTTCCAATTCACATTCCAAGTAATATTCGGCATGCTAATTACATTTCCGGTTGCCAAATTGAATTATCTCTTATAGTTTCCGAGATATGGACTATCGATAATTTACACCTTAGGCTCTGCTTCTAACTTGGGCCCAAATTGTAAAATGGTCTTATCTATTGGCGATTTCGTTCCAATTCACATTCCAAGTGGTATTCGGCATGCTAATTACATTGCCGGTTGCCAAATTGCATTATCTCTTATAGTTTCCGAGATATGGACTATCGATAATTTACACCTTAGGCTCTGCTTCTAACTTGGGCCCAAATTGTAAAATGGTCTTATCTATTGGCGATTTCGTTCCAATTCACATTCCAAGTAATATTCGGCATGCTAATTACATTGCCGGTTGCCAAATTGCATTATCTCTTATAGTTTCTGAGATATGGACTATCGATAATTTACACCTTAGGCTCTGCTTCTAACTTGGGCCCAAATTGTAATATGGTCTTATCTATTGGCGATTTCGTTCCAATTCACATTCCAAGTAATATTCGGCATGCTAATTACATTGCCGGTTGCCAAATTGCATTATCTCTTATAGTTTCCGAGATACGGACTATCGATAATTTACACCTTAGGCTCTGCTTCTAACTTGTGCCCAAATTGTAAAATGGTCTTATCTATTGGCGATTTCGTTCCAATTCACACTCCAAGTAATATTCGGCATGCTAATTACATTGCCGGTTGCGAAATTGTATTATCTCTTATAGTTTCCGAGATATGGACTATCCATAATTTACACCTTAGGCTCTGCTTCTAACTTGGGCCCAAATTGTAAAATGGTCTTATCTATTGGCGATTTCGTTCCAATTCACATTCCAAGTAATATTCGGCATGCTAATTACATTGCCGGTTGCCAAATTGCATTATCTCTTATAGTTTCCGAGATATGGACTATGGATAATTTACACCTTAGGCTCTGCTTCTAACTTGGTCCCAAATTGTAAAATGGTCTTATCTATTGGCGATTTCGTTCCAATTCACATTCCAAGTAATATTCGGCATGCTAATTATATTGCCGGTTGCCAAATTGCATTATCTCTTATAGTTTCCGGGATATGGACTATCGATAATTTACACCTTAGGCTCTGCTTCTAACTTGGGCCCAAATTGTAAAATGGCCTTATCTATTGGCGATTTCGTTCCAATTCACATTCCAAGTAATATTCGACATGCTAATTACATTGCCGGTGACCAAGTTGCATTATCTCTTATAGTTTCCGAGATATGGACTATCGATAATTTACACCTTAGGCTCTGCTTCTAACTTGGGCCCAAATTGTAAAATGGTCTTATCTATTGGCGATTTCGTTCCAATTCACATTCCAAGTAATATTCGGCATGCTAATTACATTGCCGGTTGCCAAATTGCATTATCTCTTATAGTTTCCGAGATATGGACTATGGATAATCTACACCTTAGGCTCTGCTTCTAACTAGGTCCCAAATTGTAAAATGGTCTTATCTATTGGCGATTTCGTTCCAATTCACATTCCAAGTAATATTCGGCATGCTAATTACATTGCCGGTTGCCAAATTGCATTATCTCTTATAGTTTCCGAGATATGGACTATCGATTATTTTTAACCTTAGGCTCTGCTTCTAACTTGGGCCCAAACTGTAAAATGGTCTTATCTATTGGCGATTTCGTTCCAATTCACATTCCAAGTAGTATTCGGCATGCTAATTACATTGCCGGTTGCCAAATTGCATTATCTCTTATAGTTTCCGAGACATGGACTATCGATAATTTACACCTTAGGCTCTGCTTCTAACTTGGGCCCAAATTGTAAAATGGTCTTATCTATTGGCGATTTCGTCCCAATTCACATTCCAAGTAATATTCGGCATGCTAATTACATTGCCGGTTGCCAAATTGCATTATCTCTGATAGTTTCCGAGATATGGACTATCGATAATTTACACCTTAGGCTCTGCTTTTAACTTGGGCCCAAATTGTAAAATGGTCTTATCTATTGGCGATTTCATTCCAATTCACATTCCAAGTAATATTCGGCATGCTAATTACATTGCCGGTTGCCAAATTGCATTATCTCTTATAGTTTCCGAGATATGGACTATCCATAATTTACACCTTAGGCTCTGCTTCTAACTTGGGCCCAAATTGTAAAATGGTCTTATCTATTGGCGATTTCGTTCCAATTCACATTCCAAGTAATATTCGGCATGCTAATTACATTGCCGGTTGCCAAATTGCATTATCTCTTATAGTTTCCGAGATATGGACTATGGATAATTTACACCTTAGGCTCTGCTTCTAACTTGGTCCCAAATTGTAAAATGGTCTTATCTATTGGCGATTTCGTTCCAATTCACATTCCAAGTAATATTCGGCATGCTAATTACATTGCCGGTTGCCAAATTGCATTATCTCTTATAGTTTCCGAGATATGGACTATGGATAATTTACACCTTAGGCTCTGCTTCTAACTTGGTCCCAAATTGTAAAATGGTCTTATCTATTGGCGATTTCGTTCCAATTCACATTCCAAGTAATATTCGGCATGCTAATTACATTGCCGGTTGCCAAATTGCATTATCTCTTATAGTTTCCGGGATATGGACTATCGATAATTTACACCTTAGGCTCTGCTTCTAACTTGGGCCCAAATTGTAAAATGGTCTTATCTATTGGCGATTTCGTTCCAATTCACATTCCAAGTAATATTCGACATGCTAATTACATTGCCGGTGGCCAAGTTGCATTATCTCTTATAGTTTCCGAGATATGGACTATCGATAATTTACACCTTAGGCTCTGCTTCTAACTTGGGCCCAAATTGTAAAATGGTCTTATCTATTGGCTATTTCGTTCCAATTCACATTCCAAGTAATATTCGGCATGCTAATTACAATGCCGGTTCCCAAATTGCATTATCTCTTATAGTTTCCGAGATATGGACTATCGATTATTTTTAACTTTAGGCTCTGCTTCTAACTTGGGCCCAAACTGTAAAATGGTCTTATCTATTGGAGATTTCGTTCCAATTCACATTCCAAGTAGTATTCAGCATGCTAATTACATTGCCGGTTGCCAAATTGCATTATCTCTTATAGTTTCCGAGATATGGACTATCGATAATTTACACCTTAGGCTCTGCTTCTAACTTGGGCCCAAATTGTAAAATCGTCTTATCTATTGGCGATTTCGTCCCAATTCACATTGCAAGTAATATTCGGCATGCTAATTACATTGCCAGTTGCCAAATTGCATTATCTCTTATAGTTTCCGAGATATGGACTATGGATAATTTACACCTTAGGCTCTGCTTCTAACTTGGGCCCAAATTGTAAAATGGTCTTATCTATTGGCGATTTCGTTCCAATTCACATTCCAAGTAATATTCGACATGCTAATTACATTGCCGGTGGCCAAGTTGCATTATCTCTTATAGTTTCCGAGATATGGACTATCGATAATTTACACCTTAGGCTCTGCTTCTAACTTGGGCCCAAATTGTAAAATGGTCTTATCTATTGGCGATTTCGTTCCAATTCACATTCCAAGTAATATTCGGCATGCTAATTACAATGCCGGTTCCCAAATTGCATTATCTCTTATAGTTTCCGAGATATGGACTATCGATTATTTTTAACCTTAGGCTCTGCTTCTAACTTGGGCCCAAATTGTAAGATGGTCTTATCTATTGGCGATTTCGTTCCAATTCACATTCCAAGTGGTATTCGGCATGCTAATTACATTGCCGGTTGCCAAATTGCATTATCTCTTATAGTTTCCGAGATATGGACTATCGATAATTTACACCTTAGGCTCTGCTTCTAACTTGGGCCCAAATTGTAAAATGGTCTTATCTATTGGCGATTTCGTTCCAATTCACATTCCAAGTAATATTCGGCATGCTAATTACATTGCCGGTTGCCAAATTGCATTATCTCTTATAGTTTCCGAGATATGGACTATTGATAATTTACACCTTAGGCTCTGCTTCTAACTTGGGCCCAAAGTGTAAAATGGTCTTATCTATTGGCGATTTCGTCCCAATTCACATTCCAAGTAGTATTCGGCATGCTAATTACATTGCCGGTTGCGAAACTGCATTATCTCTTATAGTTTCCGAGATATGGACTATCGATAATTTACACCTTAGGCTCTGCTTTTAACTTGGGCCCAAATTGTAAAATGGTCTTATCTATTGGCGATTTCGTTCCAATTCACATTCCAAGTAATATTCGGCATGCTAATTACATTGCCGGTTGCCAAATTGCATTATCTCTTTTAGTTTCCGAGATATGGACTATCGATAATTTACACCTTAGGCTCTGCTTCTAACTTGGGCCCAAATTGTAAAATGGTCTTATCTATTGGCGATTTCGTTCCAATTCACATTCCAAGTAATATTCGGCATGCTAATTACATTTCCGGTTGCCAAATTGAATTATCTCTTATAGTTTCCGAGATATGGACTATCGATAATTTACACCTTAGGCTCTGCTTCTAACTTGGGCCCAAATTGTAAAATGGTCTTATCTATTGGCGATTTCGTTCCAATTCACATTCCAAGTGGTATTCGGCATGCTAATTACATTGCCGGTTGCCAAATTGCATTATCTCTTATAGTTTCCGAGATATGGACTATCGATAATTTACACCTTAGGCTCTGCTTCTAACTTGGGCCCAAATTGTAAAATGGTCTTATCTATTGGCGATTTCGTTCCAATTCACATTCCAAGTAATATTCGGCATGCTAATTACATTGCCGGTTGCCAAATTGCATTATCTCTTATAGTTTCCGAGATATGGACTATCGATAATTTACACCTTAGGCTCTGCTTCTAACTTGGGCCCAAATTGTAATATGGTCTTATCTATTGGCGATTTCGTTCCAATTCACATTCCAAGTAATATTCGGCATGCTAATTACATTGCCGGTTGCCAAATTGCATTATCTCTTATAGTTTCCGAGATACGGACTATCGATAATTTACACCTTAGGCTCTGCTTCTAACTTGTGCCCAAATTGTAAAATGGTCTTATCTATTGGCGATTTCGTTCCAATTCACACTCCAAGTAATATTCGGCATGCTAATTACATTGCCGGTTGCGAAATTGCATTATCTCTTATAGTTTCCGAGATATGGACTATCCATAATTTACACCTTAGGCTCTGCTTCTAACTTGGGCCCAAATTGTAAAATGGTCTTATCTATTGGCGATTTCGTTCCAATTCACATTCCAAGTAATATTCGGCATGCTAATTACATTGCCGGTTGCCAAATTGCATTATCTCTTATAGTTTCCGAGATATGGACTATGGATAATTTACACCTTAGGCTCTGCTTCTAACTTGGTCCCAAATTGTAAAATGGTCTTATCTATTGGCGATTTCGTTCCAATTCACATTCCAAGTAATATTCGGCATGCTAATTATATTGCCGGTTGCCAAATTGCATTATCTCTTATAGTTTCCGGGATATGGACTATCGATAATTTACACCTTAGGCTCTGCTTCTAACTTGGGCCCAAATTGTAAAATGGCCTTATCTATTGGCGATTTCGTTCCAATTCACATTCCAAGTAATATTCGACATGCTAATTACATTGCCGGTGACCAAGTTGCATTATCTCTTATAGTTTCCGAGATATGGACTATCGATAATTTACACCTTAGGCTCTGCTTCTAACTTGGGCCCAAATTGTAAAATGGTCTTATCTATTGGCGATTTCGTTCCAATTCACATTCCAAGTAATATTCGGCATGCTAATTACATTGCCGGTTGCCAAATTGCATTATCTCTTATAGTTTCCGAGATATGGACTATGGATAATCTACACCTTAGGCTCTGCTTCTAACTAGGTCCCAAATTGTAAAATGGTCTTATCTATTGGCGATTTCGTTCCAATTCACATTCCAAGTAATATTCGGCATGCTAATTACATTGCCGGTTGCCAAATTGCATTATCTCTTATAGTTTCCGAGATATGGACTATCGATTATTTTTAACCTTAGGCTCTGCTTCTAACTTGGGCCCAAACTGTAAAATGGTCTTATCTATTGGCGATTTCGTTCCAATTCACATTCCAAGTAGTATTCGGCATGCTAATTACATTGCCGGTTGCCAAATTGCATTATCTCTTATAGTTTCCGAGACATGGACTATCGATAATTTACACCTTAGGCTCTGCTTCTAACTTGGGCCCAAATTGTAAAATGGTCTTATCTATTGGCGATTTCGTCCCAATTCACATTCCAAGTAATATTCGGCATGCTAATTACATTGCCGGTTGCCAAATTGCATTATCTCTGATAGTTTCCGAGATATGGACTATCGATAATTTACACCTTAGGCTCTGCTTTTAACTTGGGCCCAAATTGTAAAATGGTCTTATCTATTGGCGATTTCATTCCAATTCACATTCCAAGTAATATTCGGCATGCTAATTACATTGCCGGTTGCCAAATTGCATTATCTCTTATAGTTTCCGAGATATGGACTATCGATAATTTACACCTTAGGCTCTGCTTCTAACTTGGGCCCAAATTGTAAAATGGTCTTATCTATTGGCGATTTCGTTCCAATTCACATTCCAAGTAATATTCGGCATGCTAATTACATTGCCGGTTGCCAAATTGCATTATCTCTTATAGTTTCCGAGATATGGACTATCGGTAATTTACACCTTAGGCTCTGCTTCTAACTTGGGCCCAAATTGTAAAATCGTCTTATCTATTGGCGATTTCGTTCCAATTCACATTCCAAGTAATATTCGGCATGCTAATTACATTGCCGGTTGCCAAATTGCATTATCTCTTATAGTTTCCGAGATATGGACTATCGATAATTTACACCTTAGGCTCTGCTTCTAACTTGGGCCCAAATTGTAAAATGGTTTTATCTATTGGCGATTTCGTTCCAATTCACATTCCAAGTAATATTCGGCATGCTAATTACATTGCCGGTTGCCAAATTGAATTATCTCTTATAGTTTCCGAGATATGGACTATCGATAATTTACACCTTAGGCTCTGCTTCTAACTTGGGCCCAAATTGTAAAATGGTCTTATCTATTGGCGATTTCGTTCCAATTCACATTCCAAGTGGTATTCGGCATGCTAATTACATTGCCGGTTGCCAAATTGCATTATCTCTTATAGTTTCCGAGATATTGACTATCGATAATTTACACCTTAGGCTCTGCTTCTAACTTGGGCCCAAATTGTAAAATGGTCTTATCTATTGGCGATTTCGTTCCAATTCACATTCCAAGTAATATTCGGCATGCTAATTACATTGCCGGTTGCCAAGTTGCATTATCTCTTATAGTTTCCGAGATATGGACTATCGATAATTTACACCATAGGCTCTGCTTCTAACTTGGGCCCAAATTGTAAAATGGTCTTATCTATTGGCGATTTCGTTCCAATTCACATTCCAAGTGGTATTCGGCATGCTAATTACATTGCCGGTTGCCAAATTGCATTATCTCTTTTAGTTTCCGAGATATGGACTATCGATAATTTACACCTTAGGCTCTGCTTCTAACTTGGGCCCAAATTGTAAAATGGTCTTATCTATTGGCGATTTCGTTCCAATTCACATTCCAAGTAATATTCGGCATGCTAATTACATTGCCGGTTGCCAAATTGAATTATCTCTTATAGTTTCCGAGATATGGACTATCGATAATTTACACCTTAGGCTCTGCTTCTAACTTGGGCCCAAATTGTAAGATGGTCTTATCTATTGGCGATTTCGTTCCAATTCACATTCCAAGTGGTATTCGGCATGCTAATTACATTGCCGGTTGCCAAATTGCATTATCTCTTATAGTTTCCGAGATATGGACTATCGATAATTTACACCTTAGGCTCTGCTTCTAACTTGGGCCCAAATTGTAAAATGGTCTTATCTATTGGCGATTTCGTTCCAATTCACATTCCAAGTAATATTCGGCATGCTAATTACATTGCCGGTTGCCAAATTGCATTATCTCTTATAGTTTCCGAGATATGGACTATCGATAATTTACACCTTAGGCTCTACTTCTAACTTGGGCCCAAATTGTAAAATGGTCTTATCTATTGGCGATTTCGTCCCAATTCACATTCCAAGTAGTATTCGGCATGCTAATTACATTGCCGGTTGCGAAACTGCATTATCTCTTATAGTTTCCGAGATATGGACTATCGATAATTTACACCTTAGGCTCTGCTTCTAACTTGGGCCCAAATTGTAAAATGGTCTTATCTATTGGCGATTTCGTTCCAATTCACATTCCAAGTAATATTCGGCATGCTAATTACATTGCCGGTTGCCAAATTACATTATCTCTTTTAGTTTCCGAGATATGGACTATCGATAATTTACACCTTAGGCTCTGCTTCTAACTTGGGCCCAAATTGTAAAATGGTCTTATCTATTGGCGATTTCGTTCCAATTCACATTCCAAGTAATACTCGGCATGCTAATTACATTTCCGGTTGCCAAATTGAATTATCTCTTATAGTTTCCGAGATATGGACTATCGATAATTTACACCTTAGGCTCTGCTTCTAACTTGGGCCCAAATTGTAAAATGGTCTTATCTATTGGCGATTTCGTTCCAATTCACATTCCAAGTGGTATTCGGCATGCTAATTCCATTGCCGGTTGCCAAATTGCATTATCTCTTATAGTTTCCGAGATATGGACTATCGATAATTTACACCTTAGGCTCTGCTTCTAACTTGGGCCGAAATTGTAAAATGGTCTTACCTATTGGCGATTTCGTTCCAATTCACATTCCAAGTAATATTCGGCATGCTAATTACATTGCCGGTTGCCAAATTGCATTATATCTTATAGTTTCCGAGATATGGACTATCGATAATTTACACCTTAGGCTCTGCTTCTAACTTGGGCCCAAATTGTAAAATGGTCTTATCTATTGGCGATTTCGTTCCAATTCACATTCCAAGTAATATTCGGCATGCTAATTACATTGCCGGTTGCCAAATTGCATTATCTCTTATAGTTTCCGAGATATGGACTATCGACAATTTACACCTTAGGCTCTGCTTCTAACTTGGGCCCAAATTGTAAAATGGTCTTATTATTGGCGATTTCGTTCCAATTCACATTCCAAGTAATATTCGGCATGCTAATTACATTGCCGGTTGCCAAATTGCATTATCTCTTATAGTTTCCGAGATATGGACTATCGATAATTTACACCTTAGGCTCTGCTTCTAACTTGGGCCCAAGTTGTAAAATGGTCTTATCTATTGGCGATTTCGTTCCAATTCACATTCCAAGTAATATTCGGCATGCTAATTACATTGCCGGTTGCCAAATTGCATTATCTCTTATAGTTTCCGAGATATGGACTATCGATAATTTACACCTTAGGCTCTGCTTCTAACTTGGGCCCAAATTGTAAAATGGTCTTATCTATTGGGGATTTCGTTCCAATTCACATTCCAAGTAATATTCGGCATGCTAATTACATTGCCGGTTGCCAAATTGCATTATCTCTTATAGTTTCCGAGATACGGACTATCGATAATTTACACCTTAGGCTCTGCTTCTAACTTGGGCCCAAATTGTAAAATGGTCTTATCTATTGGCGATTTCGTTCCAATTCACACTCCAAGTAATATTCGGCATGTTAATTACATTGCCGGTTGCGAAATTGCATTATCTCTTATAGTTTCCGAGATATGGACTATCAATAATTTACACCTTAGGCTCTGCTTCTAACTTGGGCCCAAATTGTAAAATGGTCTTATCTATTGGCGATTTCATTCCAATTCACATTCCAAGTAATACTCGGCATGCTAATTACATTGCCGGTTGCCAAATTGCATTATCTCTTATAGTTTCCGAGATATGGACTATCGATAATTTACACCTTAGGCTCTGCTTCTAACTTGGGCCCAAATTGTAAAATGGTCTTATCTATTGGCGATTTCGTTCCAATTCACATTCCAAGTAATATTCGGCATGCTAATTACATTGCCGGTTGCCAAATTGCATTATCTCTTATAGTTTCCGAGATATGGACTATCGGTAATTTACACCTTAGGCTCTGCTTCTAACTTGGGCCCAAATTGTAAAATCGTCTTATCTATTGGCGATTTCGTTCCAATTCACATTCCAAGTAATATTCGGCATGCTAATTACATTGCCGGTTGCCAAATTGCATTATCTCTTATAGTTTCCGAGATATGGACTATCGATAATTTACACCTTAGGCTCTGCTTCTAACTTGGGCCCAAATTGTAAAATGGTTTTATCTATTGGCGATTTCGTTCCAATTCACATTCCAAGTAATATTCGGCATGCTAATTACATTGCCGGTTGCCAAATTGAATTATCTCTTATAGTTTCCGAGATATGGACTATCGATAATTTACACCTTAGGCTCTGCTTCTAACTTGGGCCCAAATTGTAAAATGGTCTTATCTATTGGCGATTTCGTTCCAATTCACATTCCAAGTGGTATTCGGCATGCTAATTACATTGCCGGTTGCCAAATTGCATTATCTCTTATAGTTTCCGAGATATTGACTATCGATAATTTACACCTTAGGCTCTGCTTCTAACTTGGGCCCAAATTGTAAAATGGTCTTATCTATTGGCGATTTCGTTCCAATTCACATTCCAAGTAATATTCGGCATGCTAATTACATTGCCGGTTGCCAAATTGCATTATCTCTTATAGTTTCCGAGATATGGACTATCGATAATTTACACCATAGGCTCTGCTTCTAACTTGGGCCCAAATTGTAAAATGGTCTTATCTATTGGCGATTTCGTTCCAATTCACATTCCAAGTGGTATTCGGCATGCTAATTACATTGCCGGTTGCCAAATTGCATTATCTCTTTTAGTTTCCGAGATATGGACTATCGATAATTTACACCTTAGGCTCTGCTTCTAACTTGGGCCCAAATTGTAAAATGGTCTTATCTATTGGCGATTTCGTTCCAATTCACATTCCAAGTAATATTCGGCATGCTAATTACATTGCCGGTTGCCAAATTGAATTATCTCTTATAGTTTCCGAGATATGGACTATCGATAATTTACACCTTAGGCTCTGCTTCTAACTTGGGCCCAAATTGTAAGATGGTCTTATCTATTGGCGATTTCGTTCCAATTCACATTCCAAGTGGTATTCGGCATGCTAATTACATTGCCGGTTGCCAAATTGCATTATCTCTTATAGTTTCCGAGATATGGACTATCGATAATTTACACCTTAGGCTCTGCTTCTAACTTGGGCCCAAATTGTAAAATGGTCTTATCTATTGGCGATTTCGTTCCAATTCACATTCCAAGTAATATTCGGCATGCTAATTACATTGCCGGTTGCCAAATTGCATTATCTCTTATAGATTCCGAGATATGGACTATCGATAATTTACACCTTAGGCTCTACTTCTAACTTGGGCCCAAATTGTAAAATGGTCTTATCTATTGGCGATTTCGTCCCAATTCACATTCCAAGTAGTATTCGGCATGCTAATTACATTGCCGGTTGCGAAACTGCATTATCTCTTATAGTTTCCGAGATATGGACTATCGATAATTTACACCTTAGGCTCTGCTTCTAACTTGGGCCCAAATTGTAAAATGGTCTTATCTATTGGCGATTTCGTTCCAATTCACATTCCAAGTAATATTCGGCATGCTAATTACATTGCCGGTTGCCAAATTACATTATCTCTTTTAGTTTCCGAGATATGGACTATCGATAATTTACACCTTAGGCTCTGCTTCTAACTTGGGCCCAAATTGTAAAATGGTCTTATCTATTGGCGATTTCGTTCCAATTCACATTCCAAGTAATACTCGGCATGCTAATTACATTTCCGGTTGCCAAATTGAATTATCTCTTATAGTTTCCGAGATATGGACTATCGATAATTTACACCTTAGGCTCTGCTTCTAACTTGGGCCCAAATTGTAAAATGGTCTTATCTATTGGCGATTTCGTTCCAATTCACATTCCAAGTGGTATTCGGCATGCTAATTCCATTGCCGGTTGCCAAATTGCATTATCTCTTATAGTTTCCGAGATATGGACTATCGATAATTTACACCTTAGGCTCTGCTTCTAACTTGGGCCGAAATTGTAAAATGGTCTTACCTATTGGCGATTTCGTTCCAATTCACATTCCAAGTAATATTCGGCATGCTAATTACATTGCCGGTTGCCAAATTGCATTATATCTTATAGTTTCCGAGATATGGACTATCGATAATTTACACCTTAGGCTCTGCTTCTAACTTGGGCCCAAATTGTAAAATGGTCTTATCTATTGGCGATTTCGTTCCAATTCACATTCCAAGTAATATTCGGCATGCTAATTACATTGCCGGTTGCCAAATTGCATTATCTCTTATAGTTTCCGAGATATGGACTATCGATAATTTACACCTTAGGCTCTGCTTCTAACTTGGGCCCAAATTGTAATATGGTCTTATCTATTGGCGATTTCGTTCCAATTCACTTTCCAAGTAATATTCGGCATGCTAATTACATTGCCGGTTGCCAAATTGCATTATCTCTTATAGTTTCCGAGATATGGACTATCGACAATTTACACCTTAGGCTCTGCTTCTAACTTGGGCCCAAATTGTAAAATGGTCTTATTATTGGCGATTTCGTTCCAATTCACATTCCAAGTAATATTCGGCATGCTAATTACATTGCCGGTTGCCAAATTGCATTATCTCTTATAGTTTCCGAGATATGGACTATCGATAATTTACACCTTAGGCTCTGCTTCTAACTTGGGCCCAAGTTGTAAAATGGTCTTATCTATTGGCGATTTCGTTCCAATTCACATTCCAAGTAATATTCGGCATGCTAATTACATTGCCGGTTGCCAAATTGCATTATCTCTTATAGTTTCCGAGATATGGACTATCGATAATTTACACCTTAGGCTCTGCTTCTAACTTGGGCCCAAATTGTAAAATGGTCTTATCTATTGGGGATTTCGTTCCAATTCACATTCCAAGTAATATTCGGCATGCTAATTACATTGCCGGTTGCCAAATTGCATTATCTCTTATAGTTTCCGAGATACGGACTATCGATAATTTACACCTTAGGCTCTGCTTCTAACTTGGGCCCAAATTGTAAAATGGTCTTATCTATTGGCGATTTCGTTCCAATTCACACTCCAAGTAATATTCGGCATGTTAATTACATTGCCGGTTGCGAAATTGCATTATCTCTTATAGTTTCCGAGATATGGACTATCAATAATTTACACCTTAGGCTCTGCTTCTAACTTGGGCCCAAATTGTAAAATGGTCTTATCTATTGGCGATTTCGTTCCAATTCACATTCCAAGTAATATTCGGCATGCTAATTACATTGCCGGTTGCCAAATTGCATTATCTCTTATAGTTTCCGAGATATGGACTATCGATAATTTACACCTTAGGCTCTGCTTCTAACTTGGGCCGAAATTGTAAAATGGTCTTACCTATTGGCGATTTCGTTCCAATTCACATTCCAAGTAATATTCGGCATGCTAATTACATTGCCGGTTGCCAAATTGCATTATATCTTATAGTTTCCGAGATATGGACTATCGATAATTTACACCTTAGGCTCTGCTTCTAACTTGGGCCCAAATTGTAAAATGGTCTTATCTATTGGCGATTTCGTTCCAATTCACATTCCAAGTAATATTCGGCATGCTAATTACATTGCCGGTTGCCAAATTGCATTATCTCTTATAGTTTCCGAGATATGGACTATCGATAATTTACACCTTAGGCTCTGCTTCTAACTTGGGCCCAAATTGTAATATGGTCTTATCTATTGGCGATTTCGTTCCAATTCACTTTCCAAGTAATATTCGGCATGCTAATTACATTGCCGGTTGCCAAATTGCATTATCTCTTATAGTTTCCGAGATATGGACTATCGACAATTTACACCTTAGGCTCTGCTTCTAACTTGGGCCCAAATTGTAAAATGGTCTTATTATTGGCGATTTCGTTCCAATTCACATTCCAAGTAATATTCGGCATGCTAATTACATTGCCGGTTGCCAAATTGCATTATCTCTTATAGTTTCCGAGATATGGACTATCGATAATTTACACCTTAGGCTCTGCTTCTAACTTGGGCCCAAGTTGTAAAATGGTCTTATCTATTGGCGATTTCGTTCCAATTCACATTCCAAGTAATATTCGGCATGCTAATTACATTGCCGGTTGCCAAATTGCATTATCTCTTATAGTTTCCGAGATATGGACTATCGATAATTTACACCTTAGGCTCTGCTTCTAACTTGGGCCCAAATTGTAAAATGGTCTTATCTATTGGGGATTTCGTTCCAATTCACATTCCAAGTAATATTCGGCATGCTAATTACATTGCCGGTTGCCAAATTGCATTATCTCTTATAGTTTCCGAGATACGGACTATCGATAATTTACACCTTAGGCTCTGCTTCTAACTTGGGCCCAAATTGTAAAATGGTCTTATCTATTGGCGATTTCGTTCCAATTCACACTCCAAGTAATATTCGGCATGTTAATTACATTGCCGGTTGCGAAATTGCATTATCTCTTATAGTTTCCGAGATATGGACTATCAATAATTTACACCTTAGGCTCTGCTTCTAACTTGGGCCCAAATTGTAAAATGGTCTTATCTATTGGCGATTTCGTTCCAATTCACATTCCAAGTAATATTCGGCATGCTAATTACATTGCCGGTTGCCAAATTGCATTATCTCTTATAGTTTCCGAGATATGGACTATCGATAATTTACACCTTAGGCTCTGCTTCTAACTTGGGCCCAAATTGTAAAATGGTCTTATCTATTGGCGATTTCGTTCCAATTCACATTCCAAGTAATATTCGGCATGCTAATTACATTGCCGGTTGCCAAATTGAATTATCTCTTATAGTTTCCGAGATATGGACTATCGATAATTTACACCTTAGGCTCTGCTTCTAACTTGGGCCCAAATTGTAAGATGGTCTTATCTATTGGCGATTTCGTTCCAATTCACATTCCAAGTGGTATTCGGCATGCTAATTACATTGCCGGTTGCCAAATTGCATTATCTCTTATAGTTTCCGAGATATGGACTATCGATAATTTACACCTTAGGCTCTGCTTCTAACTTGGGCCCAAATTGTAAAATGGTCTTATCTATTGGCGATTTCGTTCCAATTCACATTCCAAGTAATATTCGGCATGCTAATTACATTGCCGGTTGCCAAATTGCATTATCTCTTATAGTTTCCGAGATATGGACTATCGATAATTTACACCTTAGGCTCTGCTTCTAACTTGGGCCCAAATTGTAAAATGGTCTTATCTATTGGCGATTTCGTCCCAATTCACATTCCAAGTAGTATTCGGCATGCTAATTACATTGCCGGTTGCGAAACTGCATTATCTCTTATAGTTTCCGAGATATGGACTATCGATAATTTACACCTTAGGCTCTGCTTCTAACTTGGGCCCAAATTGTAAAATGGTCTTATCTATTGGCGATTTCGTTCCAATTCACATTCCAAGTAATATTCGGCATGCTAATTACATTGCCGGTTGCCAAATTGCATTATCTCTTTTAGTTTCCGAGATATGGACTATCGATAATTTACACCTTAGGCTCTGCTTCTAACTTGGGCCCAAATTGTAAAATGGTCTTATCTATTGGCGATTTCGTTCCAATTCACATTCCAAGTAATATTCGGCATGCTAATTACATTGCCGGTTGCCAAATTGCATTATCTCTTGTAGTTTCCGAGATATGGACTATCGATAATTTACACCTTAGGCTCTGCTTCTAACTTGGGCCCAAATTGTAAAATCGCCTTATCTATTGGCGATTTCGTTCCAATTCACATTCCAAATAATATTCGGCATGCTAATTACATTGCCGGTTGCCAAATTGCATTATCTCTTATAGTTTCCGAGATATGGACTATCGATAATTTACACCTTAGGCTCTGCTTCTAACTTGGGCCCAAATTGTAAAATGGTCTTATCTATTGGCGATTTCGTTCCAATTCACATTCCAAGTAATATTCGGCATGCTAATTACATTGCCGGTTGCCAAATTGCATTATCTCTTGTAGTTTCCGAGATATGGACTATCGATAATTTACACCTTAGGCTCTGCTTCTAACTTGGGCCCAAATTGTAAAATCGCCTTATCTATTGGCGATTTCGTTCCAATTCACATTCCAAATAATATTCGGCATGCTAATTACATTCCCGGTTGCCAAATTGCATTATCTCTAATAGTTTCCGAGATATGGACTATCGATAATTTACACCTTAGGCTCTGCTTCTAACTTGGGCCCAAATTGTAAAATGGTCTTATCTATTGGCGATTTCGTTCCAATTCACATTCCAAGTAATATTCGGCATGCTAATTACATTGCCGGTTGCCAAATTGCATTATCTCTTATAGTTTCCGAAATATGGACTATCGGTAATTTACACCTTAGGCTCTGCTTCTAACTTGGGCCCAAATTGTAAAATCGTCTTATCTATTGGCGATTTCGTTCCAATTCACATTCCAAGTAATATTCGGCATGCTAGTTACATTGCCAGTTGCCAAATTGCATTATCTCTTATAGTTTCCGAGATATGGACTATGGATAATTTACACCTTAGGCTCTGCTTCTAACTTGGGCCCAAATTGTAAAATGGTCTTATCTATTGGTGATTTCGTTCCAATTCACATTCCAAGTAATATTCGGCATGCTAATTACATTGCCGGTTGCCAAATTGCATTATCTTTTATAGTTTCCGAGATATGGACTATCGATAATTTACACCTTAGGCTCTGCTTCTAACTTGGGCCCAAATTGTAAAATGGCCTTATCTATTGGCGATTTCGTTCCAATTCACATTCCAAGTAATACTCGGCATGCTGATTACATTGCCGGTTGCCAAATTGCATTATCTCTTATAGTTTCAGAGATATGGACTATCGATAATTTACACCTTAGGCTCTGCTTCTAACTTGGGCCCAAATTGTAAAATGGTCTTATCTATTGGCGATTTCGTTCCAATTCACATTCCAAGTAATATTCGGCATGCTAATTACATTGCCGGTTGCCAAATTGAATTATCTCCTATAGTTTCCCAGATATGGACTATCGATAATTTACACCTTAGGCTCTGCTTCTAACTTGGGCCCAAATTGTAAAATGGTCTTACCTATTGGCGATTTCGTTCCAATTCACATTCCAAGTAATATTCGGCATGCTAATTACATTGCCGGTTGCCAAATTGAATTATCTCCTATAGTTTCCGAGATATGGACTATCGATAATGTACACCTTAGGCTCTGCTTCTAACTTGGGCCCAAATTGTAAAATGGTCTTACCTATTGGCGATTTCGTTCCAATTCACATTCCAAGTAATATTCGGCATGCTAATTACATTGCCGGTTGCCAAATTGCATTATCTCTTATAGTTTCCGAGATATGGACTATCGATAATTTACACCTTAGGCTCTGCTTCTAACTTGGGCCCAAATTGTAAAATGGTCTTATCTATTGGCGATTTCGTTCCAATTCACATTCCAAGTAATATTCGGCATGCTAATTACATTGCCGGTTGCCAAATTGAATTATCTCCTATAGTTTCCGAGATATGGACTATCGATAATTTACACCTTAGGCTCTGCTTCTAACTTGGGCCCAAATTGTAAAATGGTCTTACCTATTGGCGATTTCGTTCCAATTCACATTCCAAGTAATATTCGGCATGCTAATTACATTGCCGGTGGCCAAGTTGCATTATCTCTTATAGTTTCCGAGATATTGACTATCGATAATTTACACCTTAGGCTCTGCTTCTAACTTGGGCCCAAATTGTAAAATGGTCTTATCTATTGGCGATTTCGTTCCAATTCACATTCCAAGTAATATTCGGCATGCTAATTACATTGCCGGTTCCCAAATTGCATTATCTCTTATAGTTTCCGAGATATGGACTATCGATTATTTTTAACCTTAGGCTCTGCTTCTAACTTGGGCCCAAACTGTAAAATGGTCTTATCTATTGGCGATTTCGTTCCAATTCACATTCCAAGTAGTATTCGGCATGCTAATTACATTGCCGGTTGCCAAATTGCATTATCTCTTATAGTTTCCGAGATATGGACTATCGATAATTTACACCTTAGGCTCTGCTTCTAACTTGGGCCCAAATTGTAAAATGGTCTTATCTATTGGCGATTTCGTCCCAATTCACATTCCAAGTAATATTCGGCATGCTAATTACATTGCCAGTTGCCAAATTGCATTATCTCTTATAGTTTTCGAGATATGGACTATGGATAATTTACACCTTAGGCTCTGCTTCTAACTTGGGCCCAAATTGTAAAATGGTCTTATCTATTGGCGATTTCATTCCAATTCACATTCCAAGTAATATTCGGCATGCTAATTACATTGCCGGTTGCCAAATTGCATTATCTCTTATAGTTTCCGAGATATGGACTATCGATAATTTACACCTTAGGCTCTGCTTCTAACTTGGGCCCAAATTGTAAAATGATCTTATCTATTGGCGATTTCGTCCCAATTCACATTCCAAGTAATATTCGGCATGCTAATTACATTGCCAGTTGCCAAATTGCATTATCTCTTATAGTTTCCGAGATATGGACTATGGATAATTTACACCTTAGGCTCTGCTTCTAACTTGGGCCCAAATTGTAAAATGGTCTTATCTATTGGCGATTTCATTCCAATTCACATTCCAAGTAATATTCGGCATGCTAATAACATAGCCGGTTGCCAAATTGCATTATCTCTTATAGTTTCCGAGATATGGACTATCGATAATTTACACCTTAGGCTCTGCTTCTAACTTGGGCCCAAATTGTAAAATGGTCTTATCTATTGGCGATTTCGTTCCAATTCACATTCCAAGTAATATTCGGCATGCTAATTACATTGCCGGTTGCCAAATTGCATTATCTCTTATAGTTTCCGAGATATCGACTATCGATAATTTACACCTTAGGCTCTGCTTCTAACTTGGGCCCAAATTGTAAAATGGTCTTATCTATTGGCGATTTCATTCCAATTCACATTCCAAGTAATATTCGGCATGCTAATTACATTGCCGGTTGCCAAATAGCATTATCTCTTATAGTTTCCGAGATATGGACTATCGATAATTTACACCTTAGGCACTGCTTCTAACTTGGGCCCAAATTGTAAAATGGTCTTATCTATTGGCGATTTCATTCCAATTCACATTCCAAGTAATATTCGGCATGCTAATTACATTGCCGGTTGCCAAATTGCATTATCTCTTATAGTTTCCGAGATATGGACTATCGATAATTTACACCTTAGGCTCTGCTTCTAACTTGGGCCCAAATTGTAAAATCGTCTTATCTATTGGCGATTTCGTTCCAATTCACATTCCAAGTAATATTCGGCATGCTAATTACATTGCCGGTTGCCAAATTGCATTATCTCTTATAGTTTCCGAGATATGGACTATCGATAATTTACACCTTAGGCTCTGCTTCTAACTTGGGCCCAAATTGTAAAATGGTCTTATCTATTGGCAATTTCGTTCCAATTCATATTCCAAGTGGTATTCGGCATGCTAATTACATTGCCGGTTGCCAAATTGCATTATCTCTTATAGTTTCCGAGATATGGACTATCGATAATTTACACCTTAGGCTCTGCTTCTAACTTGGGCCCAAATTGTAAAATGGTCTTATCTATTGGCGATTTCGTTCCAATTCACATTCCAAGTAATATTCGGCATGCTAATTACATTGCCGGTTGCCAAATTGCATTATCTCTTATAGTTTCCGAGATATGGACTATCGATAATTTACACCTTAGGCTCTGCTTCTAACTTGGGCCCAAATTGTAAAATGGTCTTATCTATTGGCGATTTCGTCCCAATTCACATTCCAAGTAATATTCGGCATGCTAATTACATTGCCGGTTGCGAAACTGCATTATCTCTTATAGTTTCCGAGATATGGACTATCGATAATTTACACCTTAGGCTCTGCTTCTAACTTGGGCCCAAATTGTAAAATGGTCTTATCTATTGGCGATTTCGTTCCAATTCACATTCCAAGTAATATTCGGCATGCTAATTACATTGCCGGTTGCCAAATTGCATTATCTCTTTTAGTTTCCGAGATATGGAATATCGATAATTTACACCTTAGGCTCTGCTTCTAACTTGGGCCCAAATTGTAAAATGGCCTTATCTATTGGCGATTTCGTTCCAATTCACATTCCAAGTAATATTCGGCATGCTAATTACATTGCCGGTTGCCAAATTGCATTATCTCTTTTAGTTTCCGAGATATGGACTATCGATAATTTACACCTTAGGCTCTGCTTCTAACTTGGGCCCAAATTGTAAAATGGTCTTATCTATTGGCGATTTCGTTCCAATTCACATTCCAAGTAATATTCGGCATGCTAATTACATTGCCGGTGGCCAAATTGAATTATCTCTTATAGTTTCCGAGATATGGACTATCGATAATTTACACCTTAGGCTCTGCTTCTAACTTGGGCCCAAATTGTAAAATGGTCTTACCTATTGGCGATTTCGTTCCAATTCACATTCCAAGTAATATTCGGCATGCTAATTACATTGCCGGTTGCCAAATTGCATTATCTCTTATAGTTTCCGAGATATGGACTATCGATAATTTACACCTTAGGCTCTGCTTCTAACTTGGGCCCAAATTGTAAAATGGTCTTATCTATTGGCGATTTCATTCCAATTCACATTCCAAGTAATATTCGGCATGCTAATTACATTGCCGGTTGCCAAATTGCATTATCTCTTATAGTTTCCGAGATATGGACTATCGATAATTTATACCTTAGGCTCTGCTTCTAACTTGGGCCCAAATTGTAAAATGGTCTTATCTATTGGCAATTTCGTTCCAATTCACATTCCAAGTAATATTCGGCATGCTAATTACATTGCCGGTTGCCAAATTGCATTATCTCTTGTAGTTTCCGAGATATGGATTATCGATAATTTACACCTTAGGCTCTGCTTCTAACTTGGGCCCAAATTGTAAAATCGCCTTATCTATTGGCGATTTCGTTCCAATTCACATTCCAAATAATATTCGGCATGCTAATTACATTGCCGGTTGCCATATTGCATTATCTCTTATAGTTTCCGAGATATGGACTATCGATAATTTACACCTTAGGCTCTGCTTCTAACTTGGGCCCAAATTGTAAAATGGTCTTATCTATTGGCGATTTCGTTCCAATTCACATTCCAAGTAATATTCGGCATGCTAATTACATTGCCGGTTGCCAAATTGCATTATCTCTTGTAGTTTCCGAGATATGGACTATCGATAATTTACACCTTAGGCTCTGCTTCTAACTTGGGCCCAAATTGTAAAATCGCCTTATCTATTGGCGATTTCGTTCCAATTCACATTCCAAATAATATTCGGCATGCTAATTACATTGCCGGTTGCCAAATTGCATTATCTCTTATAGTTTCCGAGATATGGACTATCGATAATTTACACCTTAGGCTCTGCTTCTAACTTGGGCCCAAATTGTAAAATGGTCTTATCTATTGGAGATTTCGTTCCAATTCACATTCCAAGTAATATTCGGCATGCTAATTACATTGTCGGTTGCCAAATTGCATTATCTCTTATAGTTTCCGAAATATGGACTATCGGTAATTTACACCTTAGGCTCTGCTTCTAACTTGGGCCCAAATTGTAAAATCGTCTTATCTATTGGCGATTTCGTTCCAATTCACATTCCAAGTAATATTCGGCATGCTAATTACATTGCCAGTTGCCAAATTGCATTATCTCTTATAGTTTCCGAGATATGGACTATGGATAATTTACACCTTAGGCTCTGCTTCTAACTTGGGCCCAAATTGTAAAATGGTCTTATCTATTGGTGATTTCGTTCCAATTCACATTCCAAGTAATATTCGGCATGCTAATTACATTGCCGGTTGCCAAATTGCATTATCTTTTATAGTTTCCGAGATATGGACTATCGATAATTTACACCTTAGGCTCTGCTTCTAACTTGGGCCCAAATTGTAAAATGGCCTTATCTATTGGCGATTTCGTTCCAATTCACATTCCAAGTAATACTCGGCATGCTGATTACATTGCCGGTTGCCAAATTGCATTATCTCTTATAGTTTCAGAGATATGGACTATCGATAATTTACACCTTAGGCTCTGCTTCTAACTTGGGCCCAAATTGTAAAATGGTCTTATCTATTGGCTATTTCGTTCCAATTCACATTCCAAGTAATATTCGGCATGCTAATTACATTGCCGGTTGCCAAATTGCATTATCTCTTATAGTTTCCGAGATATGGACTATCGATAATTTACACCTTAGGATCTGCTTCTAACTTGGGCCCAAATTGTAAAATGGTCTTATCTATTGGCGATTTCGTTCCAATTCACATTCCAAGTAATATTCGGCATGCTAATTACATTGCCGGTTGCCAAATTGAATTATCTCCTATAGTTTCCGAGATATGGACTATCGATAATTTACACCTTAGGCTCTGCTTCTAACTTGGGCCCAAATTGTAAAATGGTCTTACCTATTGGCGATTTCGTTCCAATTCACATTCCAAGTAATATTCGGCATGCTAATTACATTGCCGGTGGCCAAGTTGCATTATCTCTTATAGTTTCCGAGATATGGACTATCGATGATTTACACCTTAGGCTCTGCTTCTAACTTGGGCCCAAATTGTAAAATGGTATTATCTATTGGCGATTTCGTTCCAATTCACATTCCAAGTAATATTCGGCATGCTAATTACATTGCCGGTTGCCAAATTGCATTATCTCTTATAGTTTCCGAGATATGGACTGTCGATAATTTACACCTTAGGCTCTGCTTCTAACTTGGGCCCAAATTGTAAAATGGTCTTATCTATTGGCGATTTCGTTCCAATTCACATTCCAAGTAATATTCGGCATGCTAATTACATTGCCGGTTGCCAAATTGAATTATCTCCTATAGTTTCCGAGATATTGACTATCGATAATTTACACCTTAGGCTCTGCTTCTAACTTGGGCCCAAATTGTAAAATGGTCTTATCTATTACCGATTTCGTTCCAATTCACATTCCAAGTAATATTCGGCATGCTAATTACATTGCCGGTTCCCAAATTGCATTATCTCTTATAGTTTCCGAGATATGGACTATCGATTATTTTTAACCTTAGGCTCTGCTTCTAACTTGGGCCCAAACTGTAAAATGGTCTTATCTATTACCGATTTCGTTCCAATTCACATTCCAAGTAGTATTCGGCATGCTAATTACATTGCCGGTTGCCAAATTGCATTATCTCTTATAGTTTCCGAGATATGGACTATCGATAATTTACACCTTAGGCTCTGCTTCTAACTTGGGCCCAAATTGTAAAATGTCTATTGGCGATTTCGTCCCAATTCACATTCCAAGTAATATTCGGCATGCTAATTACATTGCCAGTTGCCAAATTGCATTATCTCTTATAGTTTTCGAGATATGGACTATGGATAATTTACACCATAGGCTCTGCTTCTAACTTGGGCCCAAATTGTAAAATGGTCTTATCTATTGGCGATTTCATTCCAATTCACATTCCAAGTAATATTCGGCATGCTAATTACATTGCCGGTTGCCAAATTGCATTATCTCTTATAGTTTCCGAGATATGGACAATCGATAATTTACACCTTAGGCTCTGCTTCTAACTTGGGCCCAAATTGTAAAATGATCTTATCTATTGGCGATTTCGTCCCAATTCACATTCCAAGTAATATTCGGCATGCTAATTACATTGCCAGTTGCCAAATTGCATTATCTCTTATAGTTTCCGAGATATGGACTATGGATAATTTACACCTTAGGCTCTGCTTCTAACTTGGGCCCAAATTGTAAAATGGTCTTATCTATTGGCGATTTCATTCCAATTCACATTCCAAGTAATATTCGGCATGCTAATAACATTGCCGGTTGCCAAATTGCATTATCTCTTATAGTTTCCGAGATATGGACTATCGATAATTTACACCTTAGGCTCTGCTTCTAACTTGGGCCCAAATTGTAAAATGGTCTTATCTATTGGCGATTTCGTTCCAATTCACATTCCAAGTAATATTCGGCATGCTAATTACATTGCCGGTTGCCAAATTGCATTATCTCTTATAGTTTCCGAGATATGGACTATCGATAATTTACACCTTAGGATCTGCTTCTAACTTGGGCCCAAATTGTAAAATGGTCTTATCTATTGGCGATTTCGTTCCAATTCACATTCCAAGTAATATTCGGCATGCTAATTACATTGCCGGTTGCCAAATTGAATTATCTCCTATAGTTTCCGAGATATGGACTATCGATAATTTACACCTTAGGCTCTGCTTCTAACTTGGGCCCAAATTGTAAAATGGTCTTACCTATTGGCGATTTCGTTCCAATTCACATTCCAAGTAATATTCGGCATGCTAATTACATTGCCGGTGGCCAAGTTGCATTATCTCTTATAGTTTCCGAGATATGGACTATCGATGATTTACACCTTAGGCTCTGCTTCTAACTTGGGCCCAAATTGTAAAATGGTCTTATCTATTGGCGATTTCGTTCCAATTCACATTCCAAGTAATATTCGGCATGCTAATTACATTGCCGGTTGCCAAATTGCATTATCTCTTATAGTTTCCGAGATATGGACTATCGATAATTTACACCTTAGGCTCTGCTTCTAACTTGGGCCCAAATTGTAAAATGGTCTTATCTATTGGCGATTTCGTTCCAATTCACATTCCAAGTAATATTCGGCATGCTAATTACATTGCCGGTTGCCAAATTGAATTATCTCCTATAGTTTCCGAGATATTGACTATCGATAATTTACACCTTAGGCTCTGCTTCTAACTTGGGCCCAAATTGTAAAATGGTCTTATCTATTGGCGATTTCGTTCCAATTCACATTCCAAGTAATATTCGGCATGCTAATTACATTGCCGGTTCCCAAATTGCATTATCTCTTATAGTTTCCGAGATATGGACTATCGATTATTTTTAACCTTAGGCTCTGCTTCTAACTTGGGCCCAAACTGTAAAATGGTCTTATCTATTGGCGATTTCGTTCCAATTCACATTCCAAGTAATATTCGGCATGCTAATTACATTGCCGGTGGCCAAATTGAATTATCTCTTATAGTTTCCGAGATATGGACTATCGATAATTTACACCTTAGGCTCTGCTTCTAACTTGGGCCCAAATTGTAAAATGGTCTTACCTATTGGCGATTTCGTTCCAATTCACATTCCAAGTAATATTCGGCATGCTAATTACATTGCCGGTTGCCAAATTGCATTATCTCTTATAGTTTCCGAGATATGGACTATCGATAATTTACACCTTAGGCTCTGCTTCTAACTTGGGCCCGAATTGTAAAATGGTCTTATCTATTGGCGATTTCGTTCCAATTCACATTCCAAGTAATATTCGGCATGCTAATTACATTGCCGGTTGCCAAATTGCATTATCTCTTATAGTTTCCGAGATATGGACTATCGATAATTTACACCTTAGGCTCTGCTTCTAACTTGGGCCCAAATTGTAAAATGGTCTTACCTATTGGCGATTTCGTTCCAATTCACATTCCAAGTAATATTCGGCATGCTAATTACATTGCCGGTTGCGAAACTGCATTATCTCTTATAGTTTCCGAGATATGGACTATCGATAATTTACACCTTAGGCTCTGCTTCTAACTTGGGCCCAAATTGTAAAATGGTCTTATCTATTGGCGATTTCGTTCCAATTCACATTCCAAGTAATATTCGGCATGCTAATTACATTGCCGGTTGCCAAATTGCATTATCTCTTTTAGTTTCCGAGATATGGACTATCGATAATTTACACTTTAGGCTCTGCTTCTAACTTGGGCCCAAATTGTAAAATGGTCTTATCTATTGGCGATTTCGTTCCAATTCACATTCCAAGTAATATTCGGCATGCTAATTACATTGCCGGTTGCCAAATTGCATTATCTCTTATAGTTTCCGAGATATGGAATATCGATAATTTACACCTTAGGCTCTGCTTCTAACTTGGGCCCAAATTGTAAAATGGCCTTATCTATTGGCGATTTCGTTCCAATTCACATTCCAAGTAATATTCGGCATGCTAATTACATTGCCGGTTGCCAAATTGCATTATCTCTTTTAGTTTCCGAGATATGGACTATCGATAATTTACACCTTAGGCTCTGCTTCTAACTTGGGCCCAAATTGTAAAATGGTCTTATCTATTGGCGATTTCGTTCCAATTCACATTCCAAGTAATATTCGGCATGCTAATTACATTGCCGGTGGCCAAATTGAATTATCTCTTATAGTTTCCGAGATATGGACTATCGATTATTTACACCTTAGGCTCTGCTTCTAACTTGGGCCCAAATTGTAAAATGGTCTTACCTATTGGCGATTTCGTTCCAATTCACATTCCAAGTAATATTCGGCATGCTAATTACATTGCCGGTTGCCAAATTGCATTATCTCTTATAGTTTCCGAGATATGGACTATCGATAATTTACACCTTAGGCTCTGCTTCTAACTTGGGCCCAAATTGTAAAATGGTCTTATCTATTGGCGATTTCGTTCCAATTCACATTCCAAGTAATATTCGGCATGCTAATTACATTGCCGGTTGCCAAATTGCATTATCTCTTATAGTTTCCGAGATATGGACTATCGATAATTTACACCTTAGGCTCTGCTTCTAACTTGGGCCCAAATTGTAAAATGGTCTTATCTATTGGCGATTTCGTCCCAATTCACATTCCAAGTAATATTCGGCATGCTAATTACATTGCCGGTTGCGAAACTGCATTATCTCTTATAGTTTCCGAGATATGGACTATCGATAATTTACACCTTAGGCTCTGCTTCTAACTTGGGCCCAAAGTGTAAAATGGTCTTATCTATTGGCGATTTCGTTCCAATTCACATTCCAAGTAATATTCGGCATGCTAATTACATTGCCGGTTGCCAAATTGCATTATCTCTTTTAGTTTCCGAGATATGGACTATCGATAATTTACACCTTAGGCTCTGCTTCTAACTTGGGCCCAAATTGTAAAATGGTCTTATCTATTGGCGATTTCGTTCCAATTCACATTCCAAGTGGTATTCGGCATGCTAATTACATTGCCGGTTGCCAAATTGCATTATCTCTTATAGTTTCCGAGATATGGACTATCGATAATTTACACCTTAGACTCTGCTTCTAACTTGGGCCCAAATTGTAAAATGGTCTTTTCTATTGGCGATTTCGTTCCAATTCACATTCCAAGTAATATTCGGCATGCTAATTACATTGCCGGTTGCCAATTTGCATTATCTCTTATAGTTTCCGAGATATGGACTCTCGATAATTTACAACTTAGGCTCTGCTTCTAACTTGGGCCCAAATTGTAAAATGGTCTTATCTATTGGCGATTTCGTCCCAATTCACATTCCAAGTAATATTCGGCATGCTAATTACATTGCCGGTTGCGAAACTGCATTATCTCTTATAGTTTCCGAGATATGGACTATCGATAATTTACACCTTAGGCTCTGCTTCTAACTTGGGCCCAAATTGTAAAATGGTCTTATCTATTGGCAATTTCGTTCCAATTCACATTCCAAGTAATATTCGGCATGCTAATTACATTGCCGGTTGCCAAATTGCATTATCTCTTTTAGTTTCCGAGATATGGACTATCGATAATTTACACCTTAGGCTCTGCTTCTAACTTGGGCCCAAATTGTAAAATGGTCTTATCTATTGGCGATTTCGTTCCAATTCACATTCCAAGTAATATTCGGCATGCTAATTACATTGCCGGTTGCCAAATTGCATTATCTCTTATAGTTTCCGAGATATGGACTATCGATAATTTACACCTTAGGCTCTGCTTCTAACTTGGGCCCAAATTGTAAAATGGCCTTATCTATTGGCGATTTCGTTCCAATTCACATTCCAAGTAATATTCGGCATGCTAATTACATTGCCGGTTGCCAAATTGTATTATCTCTTATAGTTTCCGAGATATGGACTATCGATAATTTACACCTTAGGCTCTGCTTCTAACTTGGGCCCAAATTGTAAAATGGTCTTATCTATTGGCGATTTCGTTCCAATTTACATTCCAAGTAATATTCGGCATGCTAATTACATTGCCGGTTGCCAAATTGCATTATCTCTTATAGTTTCCGAGATATGGACTATCGATAATTTACACCTTAGGCTCTGCTTCTAACTTGGGCCCAAATTGTAAAATGGTCTTATCTATTGGCGATTTCGTTCCAATTTACATTCCAAGTAATATTCGGCATGCTAATTACATTGCCGGTTGCCAAATTGCATTATCTCTTATAGTTTCCGAGATATGGACTATCGATAATTTACACCTTAAGCTCTGCTTCTAACTTGGGCCCAAATTGTAAAATGGTCTTATATATTGGCGATTTCGTTCCAATTCACATTCCAAGTAATATTCGGCATGCTAATTACATTGCCGGTTGCCAAATTGCATTATCTCTTATAGTTTCCGAGATATGGACTATGGATAATTTACACCTTAGGCTCTGCTTCTAACTTGGGCCCAAATTGTAAAATGGTCTTATCTATTGGCGATTTCGTTCCAATTCACATTCCAAGTAATATTCGGCATGCTAATTACATTGCCGGTTGCCAAATTGCATTATCTCTTATAATTTCCGAGATATGGACTATGGATAATTTACACCTTAGGCTCTGCTTCTAACTTGGGCCCAAATTGTAAAATGGTCTTATCTATTGGCGATTTCGTTCCAATTTACATTCCAAGTAATATTCGGCATGCTAATTACATTGCCGGTTGCCAAATTGCATTATCTCTTATAGTTTCCGAGATATGGACTATCGATAATTTACACCTTAGGCTCTGCTTCTAACTTGGGCCCAAATTGTAAAATGGTCTTATCTATTGGCGATTTCGTTCCAATTCACATTCCAAGTAATATTCGGCATGCTAATTACATTGCCGGTGGCCAAGTTGCATTATCTCTTATAGTTTCCGAGATATGGACTATCGATAATTTACACCTTAGGCTCTGCTTCTAACTTGGGCCCAAATTGTAAAATGGTCTTATCTATTGGCGATTTCATTCCAATTCACATTCCAAGTAATATTCGGCATGCTAATTACATTGCCGGTTCCCAAATTGCATTATCTCTTATAGTTTCCGAGATATGGACTATCGATTATTTTTAACCTTAGGCTCTGCTTCTAACTTGGGCCCAAACTGTAAAATGGTCTTATCTATTGGCGATTTCGTTCCAATTCACATTCCAAGTAGTATTCGGCATGCTAATTACATTGCCGGTTACCAAATTGAATTATCTCCTATAGTTTCCGAGATATGGACTATCGATAATTTACACCTTAGGCTCTGCTTCTAACTTGGGCCCAAATTGTAAAATGGTCTTACCTATTGGCGATTTCGTTCCAATTCACATTCCAAGTAATATTCGGCATGCTAATTACATTGCCGGTGGCCAAGTTGCATTATCTCTTATAGTTTCCGAGATATGGACTATCGATAATTTACACCTTAGGCTCTGCTTCTAACTTGGGCCCAAATTGTAAAATGGTCTTATCTATTGGCGATTTCGTTCCAATTCACATTCCAAGTAATATTCGGCATGCTAATTACATTGCCGGTTCCCAAATTGCATTATCTCTTATAGTTTCCGAGATATGGACTATCGATTATTTTTAACCTTATTCTCTGCTTCTAACTTGGGCCCAAACTGTAAAATGGTCTTATCTATTGACGATTTCGTTCCAATTCACATTCCAAGTAGTATTCGGCATGCTAATTACATTGCCGGTTGCCAAATAGCATTATCTCTTATAGTTTCGGAGATATGGACTATCGATAATTTACACCTTAGGCTCTGCTTCTAACTTGGGCCCAAATTGTAAAATGGTCTTATCTATTGGCGATTTCGTTCCAATTCACATTCCAAGTAATATTCGGCATGCTAATTACATTGCCGGTTCCCAAATTGCATTATCTCTTATAGTTTCCGAGATATGGACTATCGATTATTTTTAACCTTAGGCTCTGCTTCTAACTTGGGCCCAAACTGTAAAATGGTCTTATCTATTGACGATTTCGTTCCAATTCACATTCCAAGTAGTATTCGGCATGCTAATTACATTGCCGGTTGCCAAATTGCATTATCTCTTATAGTTTCCGAGATATGGACTATCGATAATTTACACCTTAGGCTCTGCTTCTAACTTGGGCCCAAATTGTAAAATGGTCTAATCTACTGGCGATTTCGTTCCAATTCACATACCAAGTAATATTCGGCATGCTAATTACATTGCCGGTTGCCAAATTGCATTATCTCTTATAGTTTCCGAGAAATGGACTATCGGTAATTTACACCTTAGGCTCTGCTTCTAACTTGGGCCCAAATTGTAAAATCGTCTTATCTATTGGCGATTTCGTTCCAATTCACATTCCAAGTAATATTCGGCATGCTAATTACATTGCCGGTTGCCAAATTGCATTATCTCTTATAGTTTCCGAGATATGGACTATCGATAATTTACACCTTAGGCTCTGCTTCTAACTTGGGCCCAAATTGTAAAATGGTCTTATCTATTGGCGATTTCATTCCAATTCACATTCCAAGTAATATTCGGCATGCTAATTACATTGCCGGTTGCCAAATTGCATTATCTCTTATAGTTTCCGAGATATGGACTATCGATAATTTACACCTTAGGCTCTGCTTCTAACTTGGGCCCAAATTGTAAAATGGTCTTATCTATTGGCGATTTCGTTCCAATTCACATTCCAAGTAATATTCGGCATGCTAATTACATTGCCGGTTGCGAAACTGCATTATCTCTTATAGTTTCCGAGATATGGACTATCGATAATTTACACCTTAGGCTCTGCTTCTAACTTGGGCCCAAATTGTAAAATGGTCTTATCTATTGGCGATTTCGTCCCAATTCACATTCCAAGTAATATTCGGCATGCTAATTACATTGCCGGTTGCGAAACTGCATTATCTCTTATAGTTTCCGAGATATGGACTATCGATAATTTACACCTTAGGCTCTGCTTCTAACTTGGGCCCAAATTGTAAAATGGTCTTATCTATTGGCGATTTCGTTCCAATTCACATTCCAAGTAATATTCGGCATGCTAATTACATTGCCGGTTGCCAAATTGCATTAACTCTTTTAGTTTCCGAGATATGGACTATCAATAATTTACACCTTAGGCTCTGCTTCTAACTTGGGCCCAAATTGTAAAATCGTCTTATCTATTGGCGATTTCGTTCCAATTCACATTCCAAGTAATATTCGGCATGCTAATTACATTGCCGGTTGCCAAATTGCATTATCTCTTATAGTTTCCGAGATATGGACTATCGATAATTTACACCTTAGGATCTGCTTCTAACTTGGGCCCAAATTGTAAAATGGTCTTATCTATTGGCGATTTCGTTCCAATTCACATTCCAAGTAATATTCGGCATGCTAATTACATTGCCGGTTGCCAAATTGAATTATCTCTTATAGTTTCCGAGATATGGACTATCGATAATTTACACCTTAGGCTCTGCTTCTAACTTGGGCCCAAATTGTAAAATGGTCTTATCTATTGGCGATTTCGTTCTAATTCACATTCCAAGTGGTATTCGGCATGCTAATTACATTGCCGGTTGCCAAATTGCATTATCTCTTATAGTTTCCGAGATATGGACTATCGATAATTTACACCTTAGGCTCTGCTTCTAACTTGGGCCCAAATTGTAAAATGGTCTTATCTATTGGCGATTTCGTTCCAATTCACATTCCAAGTAATATTCGGCATGCTAATTACATTGCCGGTTGCCAAATTGCATTATCTCTTATAGTTTCCGAGATATGGACTATCGATAATTTACACCTTAGGCTCTGCTTCTAACTTGGGCCCAAATTGTAAAATGGTCTTATCTATTGGCGATTTCGTCCCAATTCACATTCCAAGTAATATTCGGCATGCTAATTACATTGCCAGTTGCCAAATTGCATTATCTCTTATAGTTCCCGAGATATGGACTATGGATAATTTACACCTAAGTCTCTGCTTCTAACTTGGGCACAAATTGTAAAATAGTCTTATCTATTGGCGATTTCATTCCAATTCACATTCCAAGTAATATTCGGCATGCTAATTACATTGCCGGTTGCCAAATTGCATTATCTCTTATAGTTTCCGAGATATGGACTATCGATAATTTACACCTTAGGCTCTGCTTCTAACTTGGGCCCAAATTGTAAAATGGTCTAATCTATTGGCGATTTCGTTCCAATTCACATTCCAAGTAATATTCGGCATGCTAATTACATTGCCGGTTGCCAAATTGCATTATCTCTTTTAGTTTCCGAGATATGGACTATCGATAATTTACACCTTAGGCTCTGCTTCTAACTTGGGCCCAAATTGTAAAATGGTCTTATCTATTGGCGATTTCGTTCCAATTCACATTCCAAGTAATATTCGGCATGCTAATTACATTGCCGGTTGCCAAATTGCATTATCTCTTATAGTTTCCGAGATATGGACTATCGATAATTTACACCTTAGGCTCTGCTTCTAACTTGGGCCCAAATTGTAATATGGTCTTATCTATTGGCGATTTCGTTCCAATTCACATTCCAAGTAATATTCGGCATGCTAATTACATTGCCGGTTGCCAAATTGCATTATCTCTTATAGTTTCCGAGATATGGACTATCGATAATTTACACCTTAGGCTCTGCTTCTAACTTGGGCCCAAATTGTAAAATGGTCTTATCTATTGGCGATTTCGTTCCAATTCACATTCCAAGTAATATTCGGCATGCTAATTACATTGCCGGTTGCCAAATTGCATTACCTCTTATAGTTTCCGAGATACGGACTATCGATAATTTACACCTTAGGCTCTGCTTCTAACTTGGGCCCAAATTGTAAAATGGTCTTATCTATTGGCGATTTCGTTCCAATTCACACTCCAAGTAATATTCGGCATGCTAATTACATTGCCGGTTGCGATATTGCATTATCTCTTATAGTTTCCGAGATATGGACTATCAATAATTTACACCTTAGGCTCTGCTTCTAACTTGGGCCCAAATTGTAAAATGGTCTTATCTATTGGCGATTTCGTTCCAATTCACATTCCAAGTAATATTCGGCATGCTAATTACATTGCCGGTTGCCAAATTGCATTATCTCTTATAGTTTCCGGGATATGGACTATGGATAATTTACACCTTAGGCTCTGCTTCTAACTTGGGCCCAAATTGTAAAATGGTCTTATCTATTGGCGATTTCGTTCCAATTCACATTCCTAGTAATATTCGGCATGCTAATTACATTGCCGGTTGCCAAATTGCATTATCTCTTAGAGTTTCCGAGATATGGACTATCGATAATTTACACCTTAGGCTCTGCTTCTAACTTGGGCCCAAATTGTAAAATGGTCTTATCTATTGGCGATTTCGTTCCAATTCACATTCCAAGTAATATTCGGCATGCTAATTACATTGCCGGTTGCCAAATTGCATTATCTCTTATAGTTTCCGAGATATGGACTATCGATAATTTACACCTTAGGCTCTGCTTCTAACTTGGGCCCAAATTGTAATATGGTCTTCTCTATTGGCGATTTCGTTCCAATTCACATTCCAAGTAATATTCGGCATGCTAATTACATTGCCGGTTCCCAAATTGCATTATCTCTTATAGTTTCCGAGATATGGACTATCGATTATTTTTAACCTTAGGCTCTGCTTCTAACTTGGGCCCAAACTGTAAAATGGTCTTATCTATTGGCGATTTCGTTCCAATTCACATTCCAAGTAGTATTCGGCATGCTAATTACATTGCCGGTTGCCAAATTGCATTATCTCTTATAGTTTCCCAGATATGGACTATCGATAATTTACACCTTAGGCTCTGCTTCTAACTTGGGCCCAAATTGTAAAATGGTCTTATCTATTGGCGATTTCGTCCCAATTCACATTCCAAGTAATATTCGGCATGCTAATTACATTGCCAGTTGCCAAATTGCATTATCTCTTATAGTTTCCGAGATATGGACTATGGATAATTTACACCTTAGGCTCTGCTTCTAACTTGGGCCCAAATTGTAAAATGGTCTTATCTATTGGCGATTTCATTCCAATTCACATTCCAAGTAATATTCGGCATGCTAATTACATTGCCGGTTGCCAAATTGCACTATCTCTTATAGTTTCCGAGATATGGACTATCGATAATTTACACCTTAGGCTCTGCTTCCAACTTGAGCCCAAATTGTAAAATGGTCTTATCTATTGGCGATTTCGTTCCAATTCACATTCCAAGGAATATTCGGCATGCTAATTACATTGCCGGTTGCCAAATTGCATTATCTCTTATAGTTTCCGAGATATGGACTATCGGTAATTTACACCTTAGGCTCTGCTTCTAACTTGGGCCCAAATTGTAAAATCGTCTTATCTATTGGCGATTTCGTTCCAATTCACATTCCAAGTAATATTCGGCATGCTAATTACATTGCCGGTTGCCAAATTGCATTATCTCTTATAGTTTCCGAGATATGGACTATCGATAATTTACACCTTAGGCTCTGCTTCTAACTTGGGCCCAAATTGTAAAATGGTCTTATCTATTGGCGATTTCGTTCCAATTCACATTCCAAGTAATATTCGGCATGTTAATTAAATTGCCGGTTGCCAAATTGCATTATCTCTTATAGTTTCCGAGATATGGACTATCGATAATTTACACCTTAGGCTCTGCTTCTAACTTGGGCCCAAATTGTAAAATCGTCTTATCTATTGGCGATTTCTTTCCAATTCACATTCCAAGTAATATTCGGCATGCTAATTACATTGCCGATTGCCAAATTGCATTATCTCTTATAGTTTCCGAGATATGGACTATCGATAATTTACACCTTAGGCTCTGCTTCTAACTTGGGCCCAAATTGTAAAATGGTCTTATCTATTGGCGATTTCGTTACAATTCACATTCCAAGTAATATTCGGCATGCTAATTACATTGCCGGTTGCCAAATTGAATTATCTCCTATAGTTTCCGAGATATGGACTATCGATAATTTACACCTTAGGCTCTGCTTCTAACTTGGGCCCAAATTGTAAAATGGTCTTACCTATTGGCGATTTCGTTCCAATTCACATTCCAAGTAATATTCGGCATGCTAATTACATTGCCGGTGGCCAAGTTGCATTATCTCTTATAGTTTCCGAGATATGGACTATCGATAATTTACACCTTAGGCTCTGCTTCTAACTTGGGCCCAAATTGTAAAATGGTCTTATCTATTGGCGATTTCGTCCCAATTCACATTCCAAGTAATATTCGGCATGCTAATTACATTGCCAGTTGCCAAATTGCATTATCTCTTATAGTTTTCGAGATATGGACTATGGATAATTTACACCTTAGGCTCTGCTTCTAACTTGGGCCCAAATTGTAAAATGGTCTTATCTATTGGCGATTTCATTCCAATTCACATTCCAAGTAATATTCGGCATGCTAATTTCATTGCCGTTTGCCAAATTGCATTATCTCTTATAGTTTCCGAGATATGGACTATCGATAATTTACACCTTAGGCTCTGCTTCTAACTTGGGCCCAAATTGTAAAATGGTCTTATCTATTGGCGATTTCGTTCCAATTCACATTCCAAGTAATATTCGGCATGCTAATTACATTGCCGGTTGCCAAATTGCATTATCTCTTATAGTTTCCGAGATATGGACTATCGGTAATTTACACCTTAGGCTCTGCTTCTAACTTGGGCCCAAATTGTAAAATCGTCTTATCTATTGGCGATTTCGTTCCAATTCACATTCCAAGTAAAATTCGGCATGCTAATTACATTGCCGGTTGCCAAATTGCATTATCTCTTATAGTTTCCGAGATATGGACTATCGATAATTTACACCTTAGGCTCTGCTTCTAACTTGGGCCCAAATTGTAAAATGGTCTTATCTATTGGCGATTTCATTCCAATTCACATTCCAAGTAATATTCGGCATGCTAATTACATTGCCGGTTGCCAAATTGCATTACCTCTTATAGTTTCCGAGATACGGACTATCGATAATTTACACCTTAGGCTCTGCTTCTAACTTGGGCCCAAATTGTAAAATGGTCTTATCTATTGGCGATTTCGTTCCAATTCACACTCCAAGTAATATTCGGCATGCTAATTACATTGCCGGTTGCGATATTGCATTATCTCTTATAGTTTCCGAGATATGGACTATCAATAATTTACCCATTAGGTTCTGCTTCTAACTTGGGCCCAAATTGTAAAATGGTCTTATCTATTGGCGATTTCGTTCCAATTCACATTCCAAGTAATATTCGGCATGCTAATTACATTGCCGGTTGCCAAATTGCATTATCTCTTATAGTTTCCGAGATATGGACTATGGATAATTTACACCTTAGGCTCTGCTTCTAACTTGGGCCCAAATTGTAAAATGGTCTTATCTATTGGCGATTTCGTTCCAATTCACATTCCTAGTAATATTCGGCATGCTAATTACATTGCCGGTTGCCAAATTGCATTATCTCTTAGAGTTTCCGAGATATGGACTATCGATAATTTACACCTTAGGCTCTGCTTCTAACTTGGGCCCAAATTGTAAAATGGTCTTATCTATTGGCGATTTCGTTCCAATTCACATTCCAAGTAATATTCGGCATGCTAATTACATTGCCGGTTGCCAAATTGCATTATCTCTTATAGTTTCCGAGATATGGACTATCGATAATTTACACCTTAGGCTCTGCTTCTAACTTGGGCCCAAATTGTAATATGGTCTTCTCTATTGGCGATTTCGTTCCAATTCACATTCCAAGTAATATTCGGCATGCTAATTACATTGCCGGTTCCCAAATTGCATTATCTCTTATAGTTTCCGAGATATGGACTATCGATATTTTTAACCTTAGGCTCTGCTTCTAACTTGGGCCCAAACTGTAAAATGGTCTTATCTATTGGCGATTTCGTTCCAATTCACATTCCAAGTAGTATTCGGCATGCTAATTACATTGCCGGTTGCCAAATTGCATTATCTCTTATAGTTTCCGAGATATGGACTATCGATAATTTACACCTTAGGCTCTGCTTCTAACTTGGGCCCAAATTGTAAAATGGTCTTATCTATTGGCGATTTCGTCCCAATTCACATTCCAAGTAATATTCGGCATGCTAATTACATTGCCAGTTGCCAAATTGCATTATCTCTTATAGTTTCCGAGATATGGACTATGGATAATTTACACCTTAGGCTCTGCTTCTAACTTGGGCCCAAATTGTAAAATGGTCTTATCTATTGGCGATTTCATTCCAATTCACATTCCAAGTAATATTCGGCATGCTAATTACATTGCCGGTTGCCAAATTGCACTATCTCTTATAGTTTCCGAGATATGGACTATCGATAATTTACACCTTAGGCTCTGCTTCCAACTTGAGCCCAAATTGTAAAATGGTCTTATCTATTGGCGATTTCGTTCCAATTCACATTCCAAGGAATATTCGGCATGCTAATTACATTGCCGGTTGCCAAATTGCATTATCTCTTATAGTTTCCGAGATATGGACTATCGGTAATTTACACCTTAGGCTCTGCTTCTAACTTGGGCCCAAATTGTAAAATCGTCTTATCTATTGGCGATTTCGTTCCAATTCACATTCCAAGTAATATTCGGCATGCTAATTACATTGCCGGTTGCCAAATTGCATTATCTCTTATAGTTTCCGAGATATGGACTATCGATAATTTACACCTTAGGCTCTGCTTCTAACTTGGGCCCAAATTGTAAAATGGTCTTACCTATTGGCGATTTCGTTCCAATTCACATTCCAAGTAATATTCGGCATGCTAATTACATTGCCGGTGGCCAAGTTGCATTATCTCTTATAGTTTCCGAGATATGGACTATCGATAATTTACACCTTAGGCTCTGCTTCTAACTTGGGCCCAAATTGTAAAATGGTCTTATCTATTGGCGATTTCGTCCCAATTCACATTCCAAGTAATATTCGGCATGCTAATTACATTGCCAGTTGCCAAATTGCATTATCTCTTATAGTTTCCGAGATATGGACTATCGATAATTTACACCTTAGGCTCTGCTTCTAACTTGGGCCCAAATTGTAAAATGGTCTTACCTATTGGCGATTTCGTTCCAATTCACATTCCAAGTAATATTCGGCATGCTAATTACATTGCCGGTGGCCAAGTTGCATTATCTCTTATAGTTTCCGAGATATGGACTATCGATAATTTACACCTTAGGCTCTGCTTCTAACTTGGGCCCAAATTGTAAAATGGTCTTATCTATTGGCGATTTCGTCCCAATTCACATTCCAAGTAATATTCGGCATGCTAATTACATTGCCAGTTGCCAAATTGCATTATCTCTTATAGTTTTCGAGATATGGACTATGGATAATTTACACCTTAGGCTCTGCTTCTAACTTGGGCCCAAATTGTAAAATGGTCTTATCTATTGGCGATTTCATTCCAATTCACATTCCAAGTAATATTCGGCATGCTAATTTCATTGCCGTTTGCCAAATTGCATTATCTCTTATAGTTTCCGAGATATGGACTATCGATAATTTACACCTTAGGCTCTGCTTCTAACTTGGGCCCAAATTGTAAAATGGTCTTATCTATTGGCGATTTCGTTCCAATTCACATTCCAAGTAATATTCGGCATGCTAATTACATTGCCGGTTGCCAAATTGCATTATCTCTTATAGTTTCCGAGATATGGACTATCGGTAATTTACACCTTAGGCTCTGCTTCTAACTTGGGCCCAAATTGTAAAATCGTCTTATCTATTGGCGATTTCGTTCCAATTCACATTCCAAGTAAAATTCGGCATGCTAATTACATTGCCGGTTGCCAAATTGCATTATCTCTTATAGTTTCCGAGATATGGACTATCGATAATTTACACCTTAGGCTCTGCTTCTAACTTGGGCCCAAATTGTAAAATGGTCTTATCTATTGGCGATTTCATTCCAATTCACATTCCAAGTAATATTCGGCATGCTAATTACATTGCCGGTTGCCAAATTGCATTACCTCTTATAGTTTCCGAGATACGGACTATCGATAATTTACACCTTAGGCTCTGCTTCTAACTTGGGCCCAAATTGTAAAATGGTCTTATCTATTGGCGATTTCGTTCCAATTCACACTCCAAGTAATATTCGGCATGCTAATTACATTGCCGGTTGCGATATTGCATTATCTCTTATAGTTTCCGAGATATGGACTATCAATAATTTACACCTTAGGCTCTGCTTCTAAATTGGGCCCAAATTGTAAAATGGTCTTATCTATTGGCGATTTCGTTCCAATTCACATTCCAAGTAATATTCGGCATGCTAATTACATTGCCGGTTGCCAAATTGCATTATCTCTTATAGTTTCCGAGATATGGACTATGGATAATTTACACCTTAGGCTCTGCTTCTAACTTGGGCCCAAATTGTAAAATGGTCTTATCTATTGGCGATTTCGTTCCAATTCACATTCCTAGTAATATTCGGCATGCTAATTACATTGCCGGTTGCCAAATTGCATTATCTCTTAGAGTTTCCGAGATATGGACTATCGATAATTTACACCTTAGGCTCTGCTTCTAACTTGGGCCCAAATTGTAAAATGGTCTTATCTATTGGCGATTTCGTTCCAATTCACATTCCAAGTAATATTCGGCATGCTAATTACATTGCCGGTTGCCAAATTGCATTATCTCTTATAGTTTCCGAGATATGGACTATCGATAATTTACACCTTAGGCTCTGCTTCTAACTTGGGCCCAAATTGTAATATGGTCTTCTCTATTGGCGATTTCGTTCCAATTCACATTCCTAGTAGTATTCGGCATGCTAATTACATTGCCGGTTGCCAAATTGCATTATCTCTTAGAGTTTCCGAGATATGGACTATCGATAATTTACACCTTAGGCTCTGCTTCTAACTTGGGCCCAAATTGTAAAATGGTCTTATCTATTGGCGATTTCGTTCCAATTCACATTCCAAGTGGTATTCGGCATGCTAATTACATTGCCGGTTGCCAAATTGCATTATCTCTTATAGTTTCCGAGATATGGACTATCGATAATTTACACCTTAGGCTCTGCTTCTAACTTGGGCCCAAATTGTAAAATGGTCTTATCTATTGGCGATTTCGTTCCAATTCACATTCCAAGTAATATTCGGCATGCTAATTACATTGCCGGTTGCCAAATTGCATTATCTCTTATAGTTTCCGAGATATGGACTATCGATAATTTACACCTTAGGCTCTGCTTCTAACTTGGGCCCAAATTGTAAAATGGTCTTATCTTTTGGCGATTTCGTCCCAATTCACATTCCAAGTAATATTCGGCATGCTAATTACTTTGCCGGTTGCGAAACTGCATTATCTCTTATAGTTTCCGAGATATGGACTATCGATAATTTACACCTTAGGCTCTGCTTCTAACTTGGGCCCAAATTGTAAAATGGTCTTATCTATTGGCGATTTCGTTCCAATTCACATTCCAAGTAATATTCGGCATGCTAATTACATTGCCGGTTGCCAAATTGCATTATCTCTTATAGTTTCCGAGATATGGACTATCGATAATTTACACCTTAGGCTCTGCTTCTAACTTGGGCCCAAATTGTAATATGGTCTTATCTATTGGCGATTTCGTTCCAATTCACATTCCAAGTAATATTCGGCATGCTAATTACATTGCCGGTTGCCAAATTGCATTATCTCTTATAGTTTCCGAGATACGGACTATCGATTATTTACACCTTAGGCTCTGCTTCTAACTTGGGCCCAAATTGTAAAATGGTCTTATCTATTGGCGATTTCGTTTTAATTCACACTCTAAGTAATATTCGGCATGCTAATTACATTGCAGGTTGCGAAATTGCATTATCTCTTATAGTTTCCGAGATATGGACTATCCATAATTTACACCTTAGGCTCTGCTTCTAACTTGGGCCCAAATTGTAAAATGGTCTTATCTATTGGCGATTTCGTTCCAATTCACATTCCAAGTAATATTCGGCATGCTAATTAGATTGCCGGTTGCCAAATTGCATTATCTCTTATAGTTTCCGAGATATGGACTATGGATAATTTACACCTTAGGCTCTGCTTCTAACTTGGTCCCAAATTGTAAAATGGGCTTATCTATTGGCGATTTCGTTCCAATTCACATTCCAAGTAATATTCGGCATGCTAATTACATTGCCGGTTGCCAAATTGCATTATCTCTTATAGTTTCCGAGATATGGACTATCGATAATTTACACCTTAGGCTCTGCTTCTAACTTGGGCCCAAATTGTAAAATGGTCTTATCTATTGGCGATTTCGTTCCAATTCACATTCCAAGTAATATTCGGCATGCTAATTACACTGCCGGTTGCCAAATTGTATTATCTCTTATAGTTTCCGAGATATGGACTATCGGTAATTTACACCTTAGGCTCTACTTCTAACTTGGGCCCAAATTGTAAAATCGTCTTATCTATTGGCGATTTCGCTCCAATTCACATTCCAAGTAATATTCGGCATGCTGATTACATTGCCGGTTGCCAAATTGCATTATCTCTTATAGTTTCCGAGATATGGACTATCGATAATTTACACCTTAGGCTCTGCTTCTAACTTGGGCCCAAATTGTAAAATGGTCTTATCTATTGGCGATTTCGTTCCAATTCACATTCCAAGTAATATTCGGCATGCTAATTACATTGCCGATTGCCAAATTGAATTATCTCTTATAGTTTCCGAGATATGGACTATCGATAATTTACACCTTAGGCTCTGCTTCTAACTTGGGCCCAAATTGTAAAATGGTCTTATCTATTGGCGATTTCGTTCCAATTCACATTCCAAGTGGTATTCGGCATGCTAATTACATTGCCGGTTGCCAAATTGCATTATCTCTTATAGTTTCCGAGATATGGACTATCGATAATTTACACCTTAGGCTCTGCTTCTAACTTGGGCCCAAATTGTAAAATGGTCTTCTCTATTGGCGATTTCGTTCCAATTCACATTCCAAGTAATATTCGGCATGCTAATTACATTGCCGGTTGCCAAATTGCATTATCTCTTATAGTTTCCGAGATATGGACTATCGATAATTTACACCTTAGGCTCTGCTTCTAACTTGGGCCCAAATTGTAAAATGGTCTTATCTATTGGCGATTTCGTCCCAATTCACATTCCAAGTAATATTCGGCATGCTAATTACTTTGCCGGTTGCGAAACTGCATTATCTCTTATAGTTTCCGAGATATGGACTATCGATAATTTACACCTTAGGCTCTGCTTCTAACTTGGGCCCAAATTGTAAAATGGTCTTATCTATTGGCGATTTCGTTCCAATTCACATTCCAAGTAATATTCGGCATGCTAATTACATTGCCGGTTGCCAAATTGCATTATCTCTTATAGTTTCCGAGATATGGACTATCGATAATTTACACCTTAGGCTCTGCTTCTAACTTGGGCCCAAATTGTAATATGGTCTTATCTATTGGCGATTTCGTTCCAATTCACATTCCAAGTAATATTCGGCATGCTAATTACATTGCCGGTTGCCAAATTGCATTATCTCTTATAGTTTCCTAGATACGGACTATCGATAATTTACACCTTAGGCTCTGCTTCTAACTTGGGCCCAAATTGTAAAATGGTCTTATCTATTGGCGATTTCGTTCCAATTCACACTCCAAGTAATATTCGGCATGCTAATTACATTGCCGGTTGCGAAATTGCATTATCTCTTATAGTTTCCGAGATATGGACTATCCATAATTTACACCTTAGGCTCTGCTTCTAACTTGGGCCCAAATTATAAAATGGTCTTATCTATTGGCGATTTCGTTCCAATTCACATTCCAAGTAATATTCGGCATGCTAATTACATTGCCGGTTGCCAAATTGCATTATCTCTTATAGTTTCCGAGATATGGACTATGGATAATTTACACCTTAGGCTCTGCTTCTAACTTGGTCCCAAATTGTAAAATGGTCTTATCTATTGGCGATTTCGTTCCAATTCACATTCCAAGTAATGTTCGGCATGCTAATTACAATGCCGGTTGCCAAATTGCATTATCTCTTATAGTTTCCGAGATATGGACTATCGATAATTTACACCTTAGGCTCTGCTTCTAACTTGGGCCCAAATTGTAAAATGGTCTTATCTATTGGCGATTTCGTTCCAATTCACATTCCAAGTAATATTCGACATGCTAATTACATTGCCGGTGGCCAAGTTGCATTATCTCTTATAGTTTCCGAGATATGGACTATCGATAATTTACACCTTAGGCTCTGCTTCTAACTTGGGCCCAAATTGTAAAATTGTCTTATCTATTGGCGATTTCGTTCCAATTCACATTCCAAGTAATATTCGGCATGTTAATTACAATGCCGGTTCCCAAATTGCATTATCTCTTATAGTTTCCGAGATATGGACTATCGATTATTTTTAACCTTAGGCTCTGCTTCTAACTTGGGCCCAAACTGTAAAATAGTCTTATCTATTGGCGATTTCGTTCCAATTCACATTCCAAGTAGTATTCGGCATGCTAATTACATTGCCGGTTGCCAAATTGCATTATCTCTTATAGTTTCCGAGATATGGACTATCGATAATTTACACCTTAGGCTCTGCTTCTAACTTGGGCCCAAATTGTAAAATGGCCTTATCTATTGGCGATTTCGTCCCAATTCACATTCCAAGTAATATTCGGCATGCTAATTATATTGCCAGTTGCCAAATTGCATTATTTCTTATAGTTTCCGAGATATGGACTATGGATAATTTACACCTTAGGCTCTGCTTCTAACTTGGGCCCAAATTGTAAAATTTTCTTATCTATTGGCGATTTCATTCCAATTCACATTCCAAGTAATATTCGGCATGCTAATTACATTGCCGGTTGCCAAATTGCATTATCTCTTATAGTTTCCGAGATATGGACTATCGATAATTTACACCTTAGGCTCTGCTTCTAACTTGGGCCCAAATTGTAAAATGGGCTTATCTATTGGCGATTTCGTTCCAATTCACACTCTAAGTAATATTCGGCATGCTAATTACATTGCCGGTTGCGAAATTGCATTATCTCTTATAGTTTCCGAGATATGGACTATCCATAATTTACACCTTAGGCTCTGCTTCTAACTTGGGCCCAAATTGTAAAATGGTCTTATCTATTGGCGATTTCGTTCCAATTCACATTCCAAGTAATATTCGGCATGCTAATTACATTGCCGGTTGCCAAATTGCATTATCTCTTATAGTTTCCGAGATATGGACTATGGATAATTTACACCTTAGGCTCTGCTTCTAACTTGGTCCCAAATTGTAAAATGGTCTTATCTATTGGCGATTTCGTTCCAATTCACATTCCAAGTAATATTCGGCATGCTAATTACATTGCCGGTTGCCAAATTGCATTATCTCTTATAGTTTCCGAGATATGGACTATCGATAATTTACACCTTAGGCTCTGCTTCTAACTTGGGCCCAAATTGTAAAATGGTCTTATCTATTGGCGATTTCGTTCCAATTCACATTCCAAGTAATATTCGGCATGCTAATTACATTGCCGGTTGCCAAATTGTATTATCTCTTATAGTTTCCGAGATATGGACTATCGGTAATTTACACCTTAGGCTCTGCTTCTAACTTGGGCCCAAATTGTAAAATCGTCTTATCTATTGGCGATTTCGTTCCAATTCACATTCCAAGTAATATTCGGCATGCTAATTACATTGCCGGTTGCCAAATTGCATTATCTCTTATAGTTTCCGAGATATGGACTATCGATAATTTACACCTTAGGCTCTGCTTCTAACTTGGGCCCAAATTGTAAAATGGTCTTATCTATTGGCGATTTCGTTCCAATTCACATTCCAAGTAATATTCGGCATGCTAATTACATTGCCGATTGCCAAATTGAATTATCTCTTATAGTTTCCGAGATATGGACTATCGATAATTTACACCTTAGGCTCTGCTTCTAACTTGGGCCCAAATTGTAAAATGGTCTTATCTATTGGCGATTTCGTTCCAATTCACACTCCAAGTGGTATTCGGCATGCTAATTACATTGCCGGTTGCCAAATTGCATTATCTCTTATAGTTTCCGAGATATGGACTATCGATAATTTACACCTTAGGCTCTGCTTCTAACTTGGGCCCAAATTGTAAAATGGTCTTATCTATTGGCGATTTCGTTCCAATTCACATTCCAAGTAATATTCGGCATGCTAATTACATTGCCGGTTGCCAAATTGCATTATCTCTTATAGTTTCCGAGATATGGACTATCGATAATTTACACCTTAGGCTCTGCTTCTAACTTGGGCCCAAATTGTAAAATGGTCTTATCTATTGGCGATTTCGTCCCAATTCACATTCCAAGTAATATTCGGCATGCTAATTACTTTGCCGGTTGCGAAACTGCATTATCTCTTATAGTTTCCGAGATATGGACTATCGATAATTTACACCTTAGGCTCTGCTTCTAACTTGGGCCCAAATTGTAAAATGGTCTTATCTATTGACGATTTCGTTCCAATTCACATTCCAAGTAATATTCGGCATGCTAATTACATTGCCGGTTGCCAAATTGCATTATCTCTTATAGTTTCCGAGATATGGACTATCGATAATTTACACCTTAGGCTCTGCTTCTAACTTGGGCCCAAATTGTAATATAGTCTTATCTATTGGCGATTTCGTTCCAATTCACATTCCAAGTAATATTCGGCATGCTAATTACATTGCCGGTTGCCAAATTGCATTATCTCTTATAGTTTCCGAGATACGGACTATTGATAATTTACACCTTAGGCTCTGCTTCTAACTTGGGCCCAAATTGTAAAATGGTCTTATCTATTGGCGATTTCGTTCCAATTCACACTCCAAGTAATATTCGGCATGCTAATTACATTGCCGGTTGCGAAATTGCATTATCTCTTATAGTTTCCGAGATATGGACTATCCATAATTTACACCTTAGGCTCTGCTTCTAACTTGGGCCCAAATTGTAAAATGGTCTTATCTATTGGCGATTTCGTTCCAATTCACATTCCAAGTAATATTCGACATGCTAAATACATTGCCGGTGGCCAAGTTGCATTATCTCTTATAGTTTCCGAGATATGGACTATCGATAATTTACACCTTAGGCTCTGCTTCTAACTTGGGCCCAAATTATAAAATTGTCTTATCTATTGGCGATTTCGTTCCAATTCACATTCCAAGTAATATTCGGCATGCTAATTACAATGCCGGTTCCCAAATTGCATTATCTCTTATAGTTTCCGAGATATGGACTATCGATTATTTTTAACCTTAGGCTCTGCTTCTAACTTGGGCCCAAACTGTAAAATGGTCTTATCTATTGGCGATTTCGTTCCAATTCACATTCCAAGTAGTATTCGGCATGCTAATTACATTGCCGGTTGCTAAATTGCATTATCTCTTATAGTTTCCGAGATATGGACTATCGATAATTTACACCTTAGGCTCTGCTTCTAACTTGGGCCCAAATTGTAAAATGGCCTTATCTATTGGCGATTTCGTCCCAATTCACATTCCAAGTAATATTCGGCATGCTAATTACATTGCCAGTTGCCAAATTGCATTATCTCTTATAGTTTCCGAGATATGGACTATGGATAATTTACACCTTAGGCTCTGCTTCTAACTTGGGCCCAAATTGTAAAATTTTCTTATCTATTGGCGATTTCATTCCAATTCACATTCCAAGTAATATTCGGCATGCTAATTACATTGCCGGTTGCCAAATTGCATTATCTCTTATAGTTTCCGAGATATGGACTATCGTTAATTTACACCTTAGGCTCTGCTTCTAACTTTTGCCCAAATTGTAAAATGGTCTTATCTATTGGCGATTTCGTTCCAATTCACATTCCAAGTAATATTCGGCATGCTAATTACATTGCCGGTTGCCAAATTGCATTATCACTTATAGTTTCCGAGATATGGACTATCGGTAATTTACACCTTAGGCTCTGCTTCTAACTTGGGCCCAAATTGTAAAATCGTCTTATCTATTGGCGATTTCGTTCCAATTCACATTCCAAGTAATATTCGGCATGCTAATTACATTGCCGGTTGCCAAATTGCATTATCTCTGATAGTTTCCGAGATATGGACTATCGATAATTTACACCTTAGGCTCTGCTTCTAACTTGGGCCCAAATTGTAAAATGGTCTTATCTATTGGCGATTTCGTTTCAATTCACATTCCAAGTAATATTCGGCATGCTGATTACATTGCCGGTTGCCAAATTGCATTATCTCTTATAGTTTCCGAGATATGGACTATCGATAATTTACACCTTAGGCTCTGCTTCTAACTTGGGCCCAAATTGTAAAATGGTCTTATCTATTGGCGATTTCGTTCCAATTCACATTCCAAGTAATATTCGGCATGCTAATTACATTGCCGATTGCCAAATTGAATTATCTCTTATAGTTTCCGAGATATGGACTATCGATAATTTACACCTTAGGCTCTGCTTCTAACTTGGGCCCAAATTGTAAAATGGTCTTATCTATTGGCGATTTCGTTCCAATTCACATTCCAAGTGGTATTCGGCATGCTAATTACATTGCCGGTTGCCAAATTGCATTATCTCTTATAGTTTCCGAGATATGGACTATCGATAATTTACACCTTAGGCTCTGCTTCTAACTTGGGCCCAAATTGTAAAATGGTCTTATCTATTGGCGATTTCGTTCCAATTCACATTCCAAGTAATATTCGGCATGCTAATTACATTGCCGGTTGCCAAATTGCAATATCTCTTATAGTTTCCGAGATATGGACTATCGATAATTTACACCTTAGGCTCTGCTTCTAACTTGGGCCCAAATTGTAAAATGGTCTTATCTATTGGCGATTTCGTCCCAATTCACATTCCAAGTAATATTCGGCATGCTAATTACTTTGCCGGTTGCGAAACTGCATTATCTCTTATAGTTTCCGAGATATGGACTATCGATAATTTACACCTTAGGCTCTGCTTCTAACTTGGGCCCAAATTGTAAAATGGTCTTATCTATTGACGATTTCGTTCCAATTCACATTCCAAGTAATATTCGGCATGCTAATTACATTGCCGGTTGCCAAATTGCATTATCTCTTATAGTTTCCGAGATATGGACTATCGATAATTTACACCTTAGGCTCTGCTTCTAACTTGGGCCCAAATTGTAATATAGTCTTATCTATTGGCGATTTCGTTCCAATTCACATTCCAAGTAATATTCGGCATGCTAATTACATTGCCGGTTGCCAAATTGCATTATCTCTTATAGTTTCCGAGATACGGACTATTGATAATTTACACCTTAGGCTCTGCTTCTAACTTGGGCCCAAATTGTAAAATGGTCTTATCTATTGGCGATTTCGTTCCAATTCACACTCCAAGTAATATTCGGCATACTAATTACATTGCCGGTTGCGAAATTGCATTATCTCTTATAGTTTCCGAGATATGGACTATCCATAATTTACACCTTAGGCTCTGCTTCTAACTTGGGCCCAAATTGTAAAATGGTCTTATCTATTGGCGATTTCGTTCCAATTCACATTCCAAGTAATATTGGGCATGCTAATTACATTGCCGGTTGCCAAATTGCATTATCTCTTATAGTTTCCGAGATATGGACTATGGATAATTTACACCTTAGGCTCTGCTTCTAACTTGGTCCCAAATTGTAAAATGGTCTTATCTATTGGCGATTTCGTTCCAATTCACATTCCAAGTAATATTCGGCATGCTAATTACATTGCCGGTTGCCAAATTGCATTATCTCTTATAGTTTCCGAGATATGGACTATCGATAATTTACACCTTAGGCTCTGCTTCTAACTTGGGCCCAAATTGTAAAATGGTCTTATCTATTGGCGATTTCGTTCCAATTCACATTCCAAGTAATATTCGACATGCTAAATACATTGCCGGTGGCCAAGTTGCATTATCTCTTATAGTTTCCGAGATATGGACTATCGATAATTTACACCTTAGGCTCTGCTTCTAACTTGGGCCCAAATTGTAAAATTGTCTTATCTATTGGCGATTTCGTTCCAATTCACATTCCAAGTAATATTCGGCATGCTAATTACAATGCCGGTTCCCAAATTGCATTATCTCTTATAGTTTCCGAGATATGGACTATCGATTATTTTTAACCTTAGGGTCTGCTTCTAACTTGGGCCCAAACTGTAAAATGGTCTTATCTATTGGCGATTTCGTTCCAATTCACATTCCAAGTAGTATTCGGCATGCTAATTACATTGCCGGTTGCCAAATTGCATCATCTCTTATAGTTTCCGAGATATGGACTATCGATAATTTACACCTTAGGCTCTGCTTCTAACTTGGGCCCAAATTGTAAAATGGCCTTATCTATTGGCGATTTCGTCCCAATTCACATTCCAAGTAATATTCGGCATGCTAATTACATTGCCAGTTGCCAAATTGCATTATCTCTTATAGTTTCCGAGATATGGACTATGGATAATTTACACCTTAGGCTCTGCTTCTAACTTGGGCCCAAATTGTAAAATTTTCTTATCTATTGGCGATTTCATTCCAATTCACATTCCAAGTAATATTCGGCATGCTAATTACATTGCCGGTTGCCAAATTGCATTATCTCTTATAGTTTCCGAGATATGGACTATCGATAATTTACACCTTAGGCTCTGCTTCTAACTTTTGCCCAAATTGTAAAATGGTCTTATCTATTGGCGATTTCGTTCCAATTCACATTCCAAGTAATATTCGGCATGCTAATTACATTGCCGGTTGCCAAATTGCATTATCACTTATAGTTTCCGAGATATGGACTATCGGTAATTTACACCTTAGGCTCTGCTTCTAACTTGGGCCCAAATTGTAAAATCGTCTTATCTATTGGCGATTTCGTTCCAATTCACATTCCAAGTAATATTCGGCATGCTAATTACATTGCCGGTTGCCAAATTGCATTATCTCTGATAGTTTCCGAGATATGGACTATCGATAATTTACACCTTAGGCTCTGCTTCTAACTTGGGCCCAAATTGTAAAATGGTCTTATCTATTGGCGATTTCGTTTCAATTCACATTCCAAGTAATATTCGGCATGCTGATTACATTGCCGGTTGCCAAATTGCATTATCTCTTATAGTTTCCGAGATATGGACTATCGATAATTTACACCTTAGGCTCTGCTTCTAACTTGGGCCCAAATTGTAAAATGGTCTTATCTATTGGCGATTTCGTTCCAATTCACATTCCAAGTGGTATTCGGCATGCTAATTACATTGCCGGTTGCCAAATTGCATTACCTCTTATAGTTTCCGAGATATGGACTATCGATAATTTACACCTTAGGCTCTGCTTCTAACTTGGGCCCAAATTGTAAAATGGTCTTATCTATTGGCGATTTCGTTCCAATTCACATTCCAAGTAATATTCGGCATGCTAATTACATTGCCGGTTGCCAAATTGCATTATCTCTTATAGTTTCCGAGATATGGACTATCGATAATTTACACCTTAGGCTCTGCTTCTAACTTGGGCCCAAATTGTAAAATGGTCTTATCTATTGGCGATTTCGTCCCAATTCACATTCCAAGTAATATTCTGCATGCTAATTACTTTGCCGGTTGCGAAACTGCATTATCTCTTATAGTTTCCGAGATATGGACTATCGATAATTTACACCTTAGGCTCTGCTTCTAACTTGGACCCAAATTGTAAAATGGTCTTATCTATTGGCGATTTCGTTCCAATTCACATTCCAAGTAATATTCGGCATGCTAATTACATTGCCGGTTGCCAAATTGCATTATCTCTTATAGTTTCCGAGATATGGACTATCGATAATTTACACCTTAGGCTCTGCTTCTAACTTGGGCCCAAATTGTAATATGGTCTTATCTATTGGCGATTTCGTTCCAATTCACATTCCAAGTAATATTCGGCATGCTAATTACATTGCCGGTTGCCAAATTGCATTATCTCTTATAGTTTCCGAGATATGGACTATCGATAATTTACACCTTAGGCTCTGCTTCTAACTTGGGCCCAAATTGTAAAATGGTCTTATCTATTGGCGATTTCGTTCCAATTCACACTCCAAGTAATATTCGGCATGCTAATTACATTGCCGGTTGCGAAATTGCATTATCTCTTATAGTTTCCGAGATATGGACTATCCATAATTTACACCTTAGGCTCTGCTTCTAACTTGGGCCCAAATTGTAAAATGGCCTTATCTATTGGCGATTTCGTTCCAATTCACATTCCAAGTAATATTCGGCATGCTAATTACATTGCCGGTGGCCAAGTTGCATTATCTCTTATAGTTTCCGAGATATGGACTATCGATAATTTACACCTTAGGCTCTGCTTCTAACTTGGGCCCAAATTGTAAAATGGTCTTATCTATTGGCGACTTCGTTCCAATTCACATTCCAAGTAATATTCGGCATGCTAATTACAATGCCGGTTCCCAAATTGCATTATCTCTTATAGTTTCCGAGATATGGACTATCGATTATTTTTAACCTTAGGCTCTGCTTCTAACTTGGGCCCAAACTGTAAAATGGTCTTATCTATTGGCGATTTCGTTCCAATTCACATTCCAAGTAGTATTCGGCATGCTAATTACATTGCCGGTTGCCAAATTGCATTATCTCTTATAGTTTCCGAGATATGGACTATCGATAATTTACACCTTAGGCTCTGCTTCTAACTTGGGCCCAAATTGTAAAATGGTCTTATCTATTGACGATTTCGTTCCAATTCACATTCCAAGTAATATTCGGCATGCTAATTACATTGCCGGTTGCCAAATTGCATTATCTCTTATAGTTTCCGAGATATGGACTATCGATAATTTACACCTTAGGCTCTGCTTCTAACTTGGGCCCAAATTGTAATATAGTCTTATCTATTGGCGATTTCGTTCCAATTCACATTCCAAGTAATATTCGGCATGCTAATTACATTGCCGGTTGCCAAATTGCATTATCTCTTATAGTTTCCGAGATACGGACTATTGATAATTTACACCTTAGGCTCTGCTTCTAACTTGGGCCCAAATTGTAAAATGGTCTTATCTATTGGCGATTTCGTTCCAATTCACACTCCAAGTAATATTCGGCATGCTAATTACATTGCCGGTTGCGAAATTGCATTATCTCTTATAGTTTCCGAGATATGGACTATCCATAATTTACACCTTAGGCTCTGCTTCTAACTTGGGCCCAAATTGTAAAATGGTCTTATCTATTGGCGATTTCGTTCCAATTCACATTCCAAGTAATATTCGACATGCTAAATACATTGCCGGTGGCCAAGTTGCATTATCTCTTATAGTTTCCGAGATATGGACTATCGATAATTTACACCTTAGGCTCTGCTTCTAACTTGGGCCCAAATTATAAAATTGTCTTATCTATTGGCGATTTCGTTCCAATTCACATTCCAAGTAATATTCGGCATGCTAATTACAATGCCGGTTCCCAAATTGCATTATCTCTTATAGTTTCCGAGATATGGACTATCGATTATTTTTAACCTTAGGCTCTGCTTCTAACTTGGGCCCAAACTGTAAAATGGTCTTATCTATTGGCGATTTCGTTCCAATTCACATTCCAAGTAGTATTCGGCATGCTAATTACATTGCCGGTTGCTAAATTGCATTATCTCTTATAGTTTCCGAGATATGGACTATCGATAATTTACACCTTAGGCTCTGCTTCTAACTTGGGCCCAAATTGTAAAATGGCCTTATCTATTGGCGATTTCGTCCCAATTCACATTCCAAGTAATATTCGGCATGCTAATTACATTGCCAGTTGCCAAATTGCATTATCTCTTATAGTTTCCGAGATATGGACTATGGATAATTTACACCTTAGGCTCTGCTTCTAACTTGGGCCCAAATTGTAAAATTTTCTTATCTATTGGCGATTTCATTCCAATTCACATTCCAAGTAATATTCGGCATGCTAATTACATTGCCGGTTGCCAAATTGCATTATCTCTTATAGTTTCCGAGATATGGACTATCGTTAATTTACACCTTAGGCTCTGCTTCTAACTTTTGCCCAAATTGTAAAATGGTCTTATCTATTGGCGATTTCGTTCCAATTCACATTCCAAGTAATATTCGGCATGCTAATTACATTGCCGGTTGCCAAATTGCATTATCACTTATAGTTTCCGAGATATGGACTATCGGTAATTTACACCTTAGGCTCTGCTTCTAACTTGGGCCCAAATTGTAAAATCGTCTTATCTATTGGCGATTTCGTTCCAATTCACATTCCAAGTAATATTCGGCATGCTAATTACATTGCCGGTTGCCAAATTGCATTATCTCTGATAGTTTCCGAGATATGGACTATCGATAATTTACACCTTAGGCTCTGCTTCTAACTTGGGCCCAAATTGTAAAATGGTCTTATCTATTGGCGATTTCGTTTCAATTCACATTCCAAGTAATATTCGGCATGCTGATTACATTGCCGGTTGCCAAATTGCATTATCTCTTATAGTTTCCGAGATATGGACTATCGATAATTTACACCTTAGGCTCTGCTTCTAACTTGGGCCCAAATTGTAAAATGGTCTTATCTATTGGCGATTTCGTTCCAATTCACATTCCAAGTAATATTCGGCATGCTAATTACATTGCCGATTGCCAAATTGAATTATCTCTTATAGTTTCCGAGATATGGACTATCGATAATTTACACCTTAGGCTCTGCTTCTAACTTGGGCCCAAATTGTAAAATGGTCTTATCTATTGGCGATTTCGTTCCAATTCACATTCCAAGTGGTATTCGGCATGCTAATTACATTGCCGGTTGCCAAATTGCATTATCTCTTATAGTTTCCGAGATATGGACTATCGATAATTTACACCTTAGGCTCTGCTTCTAACTTGGGCCCAAATTGTAAAATGGTCTTATCTATTGGCGATTTCGTTCCAATTCACATTCCAAGTAATATTCGGCATGCTAATTACATTGCCGGTTGCCAAATTGCAATATCTCTTATAGTTTCCGAGATATGGACTATCGATAATTTACACCTTAGGCTCTGCTTCTAACTTGGGCCCAAATTGTAAAATGGTCTTATCTATTGGCGATTTCGTCCCAATTCACATTCCAAGTAATATTCGGCATGCTAATTACTTTGCCGGTTGCGAAACTGCATTATCTCTTATAGTTTCCGAGATATGGACTATCGATAATTTACACCTTAGGCTCTGCTTCTAACTTGGGCCCAAATTGTAAAATGGTCTTATCTATTGACGATTTCGTTCCAATTCACATTCCAAGTAATATTCGGCATGCTAATTACATTGCCGGTTGCCAAATTGCATTATCTCTTATAGTTTCCGAGATATGGACTATCGATAATTTACACCTTAGGCTCTGCTTCTAACTTGGGCCCAAATTGTAATATAGTCTTATCTATTGGCGATTTCGTTCCAATTCACATTCCAAGTAATATTCGGCATGCTAATTACATTGCCGGTTGCCAAATTGCATTATCTCTTATAGTTTCCGAGATACGGACTATTGATAATTTACACCTTAGGCTCTGCTTCTAACTTGGGCCCAAATTGTAAAATGGTCTTATCTATTGGCGATTTCGTTCCAATTCACACTCCAAGTAATATTCGGCATACTAATTACATTGCCGGTTGCGAAATTGCATTATCTCTTATAGTTTCCGAGATATGGACTATCCATAATTTACACCTTAGGCTCTGCTTCTAACTTGGGCCCAAATTGTAAAATGGTCTTATCTATTGGCGATTTCGTTCCAATTCACATTCCAAGTAATATTGGGCATGCTAATTACATTGCCGGTTGCCAAATTGCATTATCTCTTATAGTTTCCGAGATATGGACTATGGATAATTTACACCTTAGGCTCTGCTTCTAACTTGGTCCCAAATTGTAAAATGGTCTTATCTATTGGCGATTTCGTTCCAATTCACATTCCAAGTAATATTCGGCATGCTAATTACATTGCCGGTTGCCAAATTGCATTATCTCTTATAGTTTCCGAGATATGGACTATCGATAATTTACACCTTAGGCTCTGCTTCTAACTTGGGCCCAAATTGTAAAATGGTCTTATCTATTGGCGATTTCGTTCCAATTCACATTCCAAGTAATATTCGACATGCTAAATACATTGCCGGTGGCCAAGTTGCATTATCTCTTATAGTTTCCGAGATATGGACTATCGATAATTTACACCTTAGGCTCTGCTTCTAACTTGGGCCCAAATTGTAAAATTGTCTTATCTATTGGCGATTTCGTTCCAATTCACATTCCAAGTAATATTCGGCATGCTAATTACAATGCCGGTTCCCAAATTGCATTATCTCTTATAGTTTCCGAGATATGGACTATCGATTATTTTTAACCTTAGGGTCTGCTTCTAACTTGGGCCCAAACTGTAAAATGGTCTTATCTATTGGCGATTTCGTTCCAATTCACATTCCAAGTAGTATTCGGCATGCTAATTACATTGCCGGTTGCCAAATTGCATCATCTCTTATAGTTTCCGAGATATGGACTATCGATAATTTACACCTTAGGCTCTGCTTCTAACTTGGGCCCAAATTGTAAAATGGCCTTATCTATTGGCGATTTCGTCCCAATTCACATTCCAAGTAATATTCGGCATGCTAATTACATTGCCAGTTGCCAAATTGCATTATCTCTTATAGTTTCCGAGATATGGACTATGGATAATTTACACCTTAGGCTCTGCTTCTAACTTGGGCCCAAATTGTAAAATTTTCTTATCTATTGGCGATTTCATTCCAATTCACATTCCAAGTAATATTCGGCATGCTAATTACATTGCCGGTTGCCAAATTGCATTATCTCTTATAGTTTCCGAGATATGGACTATCGATAATTTACACCTTAGGCTCTGCTTCTAACTTTTGCCCAAATTGTAAAATGGTCTTATCTATTGGCGATTTCGTTCCAATTCACATTCCAAGTAATATTCGGCATGCTAATTACATTGCCGGTTGCCAAATTGCATTATCACTTATAGTTTCCGAGATATGGACTATCGGTAATTTACACCTTAGGCTCTGCTTCTAACTTGGGCCCAAATTGTAAAATCGTCTTATCTATTGGCGATTTCGTTCCAATTCACATTCCAAGTAATATTCGGCATGCTAATTACATTGCCGGTTGCCAAATTGCATTATCTCTGATAGTTTCCGAGATATGGACTATCGATAATTTACACCTTAGGCTCTGCTTCTAACTTGGGCCCAAATTGTAAAATGGTCTTATCTATTGGCGATTTCGTTTCAATTCACATTCCAAGTAATATTCGGCATGCTGATTACATTGCCGGTTGCCAAATTGCATTATCTCTTATAGTTTCCGAGATATGGACTATCGATAATTTACACCTTAGGCTCTGCTTCTAACTTGGGCCCAAATTGTAAAATGGTCTTATCTATTGGCGATTTCGTTCCAATTCACATTCCAAGTGGTATTCGGCATGCTAATTACATTGCCGGTTGCCAAATTGCATTACCTCTTATAGTTTCCGAGATATGGACTATCGATAATTTACACCTTAGGCTCTGCTTCTAACTTGGGCCCAAATTGTAAAATGGTCTTATCTATTGGCGATTTCGTTCCAATTCACATTCCAAGTAATATTCGGCATGCTAATTACATTGCCGGTTGCCAAATTGCATTATCTCTTATAGTTTCCGAGATATGGACTATCGATAATTTACACCTTAGGCTCTGCTTCTAACTTGGGCCCAAATTGTAAAATGGTCTTATCTATTGGCGATTTCGTCCCAATTCACATTCCAAGTAATATTCTGCATGCTAATTACTTTGCCGGTTGCGAAACTGCATTATCTCTTATAGTTTCCGAGATATGGACTATCGATAATTTACACCTTAGGCTCTGCTTCTAACTTGGACCCAAATTGTAAAATGGTCTTATCTATTGGCGATTTCGTTCCAATTCACATTCCAAGTAATATTCGGCATGCTAATTACATTGCCGGTTGCCAAATTGCATTATCTCTTATAGTTTCCGAGATATGGACTATCGATAATTTACACCTTAGGCTCTGCTTCTAACTTGGGCCCAAATTGTAATATGGTCTTATCTATTGGCGATTTCGTTCCAATTCACATTCCAAGTAATATTCGGCATGCTAATTACATTGCCGGTTGCCAAATTGCATTATCTCTTATAGTTTCCGAGATATGGACTATCGATAATTTACACCTTAGGCTCTGCTTCTAACTTGGGCCCAAATTGTAAAATGGTCTTATCTATTGGCGATTTCGTTCCAATTCACACTCCAAGTAATATTCGGCATGCTAATTACATTGCCGGTTGCGAAATTGCATTATCTCTTATAGTTTCCGAGATATGGACTATCCATAATTTACACCTTAGGCTCTGCTTCTAACTTGGGCCCAAATTGTAAAATGGCCTTATCTATTGGCGATTTCGTTCCAATTCACATTCCAAGTAATATTCGGCATGCTAATTACATTGCCGGTGGCCAAGTTGCATTATCTCTTATAGTTTCCGAGATATGGACTATCGATAATTTACACCTTAGGCTCTGCTTCTAACTTGGGCCCAAATTGTAAAATGGTCTTATCTATTGGCGACTTCGTTCCAATTCACATTCCAAGTAATATTCGGCATGCTAATTACAATGCCGGTTCCCAAATTGCATTATCTCTTATAGTTTCCGAGATATGGACTATCGATTATTTTTAACCTTAGGCTCTGCTTCTAACTTGGGCCCAAACTGTAAAATGGTCTTATCTATTGGCGATTTCGTTCCAATTCACATTCCAAGTAGTATTCGGCATGCTAATTACATTGCCGGTTGCCAAATTGCATTATCTCTTATAGTTTCCGAGATATGGACTATCGATAATTTACACCTTAGGCTCTGCTTCTAACTTGGGCCCAAATTGTAAAATGGCCTTATCTATTGGCGATTTCGTCCCAATTCACATTCCAAGTAATATTCGGCATGCTAATTACATTGCCAGTTGCCAAATTGCATTATCTCTTATAGTTTCCGAGATATGGACTATCGATAATTTACACCTTAGGCTCTGCTTCTAACTTGGGCCCAAATTGTAAAATGGCCTTATCTATTGGCGATTTCGTCCCAATTCACATTCCAAGTAATATTCGGCATGCTAATTACATTTCCAGTTGCCAAATTGCATTATCTCTTATAGTTTCCGAGATATGGACTATGGATAATTTACACCTTAGGCTCTGCTTCTAACTTGGGCCCAAATTGTAAAATGGCCTTATCTATTGGCGATTTCGTCCCAATTCACATTCCAAGTAATATTCGGCATGCTAATTACATTGCCAGTTGCCAAATTGCATTATCTCTTATAGTTTCCGAGATATGGACTATCGATAATTTACACCTTAGGCTCTGCTTCTAACTTGGGCCCAAATTGTAAAATGGTCTTATCTATTGGCGATTTCGTTCCAATTCACATTCCAAGTAATATTCGGCATGCTAATTACAATGCCGGTTCCCAAATTGCATTATCTCTTATAGTTTCCGAGATATGGACTATCGATTATTTTTAACCTTAGGCTCTGCTTCTAACTTGGGCCCAAACTGTAAAATGGTCTTATCTATTGGCGATTTCGTTCCAATTCACATTCCAAGTAGTATTCGGCATGCTAATTACATTGCCGGTTGCCAAATTGCATTATCTCTTATAGTTTCCGAGATATGGACTATCGATAATTTACACCTTAGGCTCTGCTTCTAACTTGGTCCCAAATTGTAAAATGGTCTTATCTATTGGCGATTTCGTTCCAATTCACATTCCAAGTAATATTCGGCATGCTAATTACATTGCCGGTTGCCAAATTGCATTATCTCTTATAGTTTCCGAGATATGGACTATCGATAATTTACACCTTAGGCTCTGCTTCTAACTTGGGCCCAAATTGTAAAATGGCCTTATCTATTGGCGATTTCGTCCCAATTCACATTCCAAGTAATATTCGGCATGCTAATTACATTGCCAGTTGCCAAATTGCATTATCTCTTATAGTTTCCGAGATATGGACTATGGATAATTTACACCTTAGGCTCTGCTTCTAACTTGGGCCCAAATTGTAAAATCGTCTTATCTATTGGCGATTTCGTTCCAATTCACATTCCAAGTAATATTCGGCATGCTAATTACATTGCCGGTTGCCAAATTGCATTATCTCTGATAGTTTCCGAGATATGGACTATCGATAATTTACACCTTAGGCTCTGCTTCTAACTTGGGCCCAAATTGTAAAATGGTCTTATCTATTGGCGATTTCGTTTCAATTCACATTCCAAGTAATATTCGGCATGCTGATTACATTGCCGGTTGCCAAATTGCATTATCTCTTATAGTTTCCGAGATATGGACTATCGATAATTTACACCTTAGGCTCTGCTTCTAACTTGGGCCCAAATTGTAAAATGGTCTTATCTATTGGCGATTTCGTCCCAATTCACATTCCAAGTAATATTCTGCATGCTAATTACTTTGCCGGTTGCGAAACTGCATTATCTCTTATAGTTTCCGAGATATGGACTATCGATAATTTACACCTTAGGCTCTGCTTCTAACTTGGACCCAAATTGTAAAATGGTCTTATCTATTGGCGATTTCGTTCCAATTCACATTCCAAGTAATATTCGGCATGCTAATTACATTGCCGGTTGCCAAATTGCATTATCTCTTATAGTTTCCGAGATATGGACTATCGATAATTTACACCTTAGGCTCTGCTTCTAACTTGGGCCCAAATTGTAATATGGTCTTATCTATTGGCGATTTCGTTCCAATTCACATTCCAAGTAATATTCGGCATGCTAATTACATTGCCGGTTGCCAAATTGCATTATCTCTTATAGTTTCCGAGATACGGACTATCGATAATTTACACCTTAGGCTCTGCTTCTAACTTGGGCCCAAATTGTAAAATGGTCTTATCTATTGGCGATTTCGTTCCAATTCACACTCCAAGTAATATTCGGCATGCTAATTACATTGCCGGTTGCGAAATTGCATTATCTCTTATAGTTTCCGAGATATGGACTATCCATAATTTACACCTTAGGCTCTGCTTTTAACTTGGGCCCAAATTGTAAAATGGCCTTATCTATTGGCGATTTCGTTCCAATTCACATTCCAAGTAATATTCGGCATGCTAATTACATTGCCGGTGGCCAAGTTGCATTATCTCTTATAGTTTCCGAGATATGGACTATCGATAATTTACACCTTAGGCTCTGCTTCTAACTTGGGCCCAAATTGTAAAATGGTCTTATCTATTGGCGATTTCGTTCCAATTCACATTCCAAGTAATATTCGGCATGCTAATTACAATGCCGGTTCCCAAATTGCATTATCTCTTATAGTTTCCGAGATATGGACTATCGATTATTTTTAACCTTAGGCTCTGCTTCTAACTTGGGCCCAAACTGTAAAATGGTCTTATCTATTGGCGATTTCGTTCCAATTCACATTCCAAGTAGTATTCGGCATGCTAATTACATAGCCGGTTGCCAAATTGCATTATCTCTTATAGTTTCCGAGATATGGACTATCGATAATTTACACCTTAGGCTCTGCTTCTAACTTGGGCCCAAATTGTAAAATGGCCTTATCTATTGGCGATTTCGTCCCAATTCACATTCCAAGTAATATTCGGCATGCTAATTACATTGCCAGTTGCCAAATTGCATTATCTCTTATAGTTTCCGAGATATGGACTATGGATAATTTACACCTTAGGCTCTGCTTCTAACTTGGTCCCAAATTGTAAAATGGTCTTATCTATTGGCGATTTCGTTCCAATTCACATTCCAAGTAATATTCGGCATGCTAATTACATTGCCGGTTGCCAAACTGCATTATCTCTTATAGTTTCCGAGATATGGACTATCGATAATTTACACCTTAGGCTCTGCTTCTAACTTGGGCCCAAATTGTAAAATGGTCTTATCTATTGGCGATTTCGTCCCAATTCACATTCCAAGTAATATTCGGCATGCTAATTACTTTGCCGGTTGCGAAACTGCATTATCTCTTATAGTTTCCGAGATATGGACTATCGATAATTTACACCTTAGGCTCTGCTTCTAACTTGGGCCCAAATTGTAAAATGGTCTTATCTATTGGCGATTTCGTTCCAATTCACATTCCAAGTAATATTCGGCATGCTAATTATATTGCCGGTTGCCAAATTGCATTATCTCTTATAGTTTCCGAGATATGGACTATCGATAATTTACACCTTAGGCTCTGCTTCTAACTTGGGCCCAAATTGTAATATGGTCTTATCTATTGGCGATTTCGTTCCAATTCACATTCCAAGTAATATTCGGCATGCTAATTACATTGCCGGTTGCCAAATTGCATTATCTCTTATAGTTTCCGAGATACGGACTATCGATAATTTACACCTTAGGCTCTGCTTCTAACTTGGGCCCAAATTGTAAAATGGTCTTATCTATTGGCGATTTCGTTCCAATTCACACTCCAAGTAATATTCGGCATGCTAATTACATTGCCGGTTGCGAAATTGCATTATCTCTTATAGTTTCCGAGATATGGACTATCCATAATTTACACCTTAGGCTCTGCTTCTAACTTGGGCCCAAATTGTAAAATGGTCTTATCTATTGGCGATTTCGTTCCAATTCACATTCCAAGTAATATTCGGCATGCTAATTACATTGCCGGTTGCCAAATTGCATTATCTCTTATAGTTTCCGAGATATGGACTATCGATAATTTACACCTTAGGCTCTGCTTCTAACTTGGGCCCAAATTGTAATATGGCCTTATCTATTGGCGATTTCGTTCCAATTCACTTTCCAAGTAATATCCGGCATGCTAATTACATTGCCGGTTACCAAATTGCATTATCTCTTATAGTTTCCGAGATATGGACTATCGACAATTTACACCTTAGGCTCTGCTTCTAACTTGGGCCCAAATTGTAAAATGGTCTTATCTATTGGCGATTTCGTTCCAATTCACATTCCAAGTAATATTCGGCATGCTAATTACATTGCCGGTTGCCAAATTGCATTATCTCTTATAGTTTCCGAGATATGGACTATCGATTATTTACACCTTAGGCTCTGCTTCTAACTTGGGCCCAAGTTGTAAAATGGTCTTATCTATTGGCGATTTCGTTCCAATTCACATTCCAAGTAATATTCGGCATGCTAATTACATTGCCGGTTGCCAAATTGCATTATCTCTTATAGTTTCCGAGATATGGACTATCGATAATTTACACCTTAGGCTCTGCTTCTAACTTGGGCCCAAATTGTAAAATGGTCTTATCTATTGGCGATTTCGTTCCAATTCACATTCCAAGTAATATTCGGCATGCTAATTACATTGCCGGTTGCCAAATTGCATTATCTCTTATAGTTTCCGAGATACGGACTATCGATAATTTACACCTTAGGCTCTGCTTCTAACTTGGGCCCAAATTGTAAAATGGTCTTATCTATTGGTGATTTCGTTCCAATTCACACTCCAAGTAATATTCGGCATGTTAATTACATTGCCGGTTGCGAAATTGCATTATCTCTTATAGTTTCCGAGATATGGACTATCAATAATTTACACCTTAGGCTCTGCTTCTAACTTGGGCCCAAATTGTAAAATGGTCTTATCTATTGGCGATTTCGTTCCAATTCACATTCCAAGTAATATTCGGCATGCTAATTACATTGCCGGTTGCCAAATTGCATTATATCTTATAGTTTCCGAGATATGGACTATGGATAATTTACACCTTAGGCTCTGCTTCTAACTTGGGCCCAAATTGTAAAATGGTCTTATCTATTGGCGATTTCGTTCCAATTCACATTCCAAGTAATATTCGGCATGCTAATTACATTGCCGGTTGCCAAATTGCATTATCTCTTATAGTTTCCGAGATACGGACTATCGATAATTTACACCTTAGGCTCTGCTTCTAACTTGGGCCCAAATTGTAAAATGGTCTTATCTATTGGCGATTTCGTTCCAATTCACATTCCAAGTAATATTCGGCATGCTAATTACATTGCCGGTTGCCAAATTGCATTATCTCTTATAGTTTCCGAGATATGGACTATCGATAATTTACACCTTAGGCTCTGCTTCTAACTTGGGCCCAAATTGTAAAATGGTCTTCTCTATTGGCGATTTCGTTCCAATTCACATTCCAAGTAATATTCGGCATGCTAATTACATTGCGGGTTCCCAAATTGCATTATCTCTTTTAGTTTCCGAGATATGGACTATCGATTATTTTTAACCTTAGGCTCTGCTTCTAACTTGGGCCCAAACTGTAAAATGGTCTTATCTATTGGCGATTTCGTTCCAATTCACATTCCAAGTAGTATTCGGCATGCTAATTACATTGCCGGTTGCCAAATTGCATTATCTCTTATAGTTTCCGAGATATGGACTATCGATAATTTACACCTTTGGCTCTGCTTCTAACTTGGGCCCAAATTGTAAAATGGTCTTATCTATTGGCGATTTCGTCCCAATTCACATTCCAAGTAATATTCGGCATGCTAATTACATTGCCAGTTGCCAAATTGCATTATCTCTTATAGTTTCCGAGATATGGACTATGGATAATTTACACCTTAGGCTCTGCTTCTAACTTGGGCCCAAATTGTAAAATGGTCTTATCTATTGGCGATTTCATTCCAATTCACATTCCAAGTAATATTCGGCATGCTAATTACATTGCCGGTTGCCAAATTGCATTATCTCTTATAGTTTCCGAGATATGGACTATCGATAATTTACACCTTAGGCTCTGCTTCTAACTTGGGCCCAAATTGTAAAATGGTCTTATCTATTGGCGATTTCGTTCCAATTCACATTCCAAGTGGTATTCGGCATGCTAATTACATTGCCGGTTGCCAAATTGCATTATCTCTTTTAGTTTCCGAGATATGGACTATCGATAATTTACACCTTAGGCTCTGCTTCTAACTTGGGCCCAAATTGTAAAATGGTCTTATCTATTGGCGATTTCGTTCCAATTCACATTCCAAGTAATATTCGGCATGCTAATTACATTGCCGGTTGCCAAATTGAATTATCTTTTATAGTTTCCGTGATATGGACTATCGATAATTTACACCTTAGGCTCTGCTTCTAACTTGGGCCCAAATTGTAAAATGGTCTTATCTATTGGCGATTTCGTTCCAATTCACATTCCAAGTGGTATTCGGCATGCTAATTACATTGCCGGTTGCCAAATTGCATTATCTCTTATAGTTTCTGAGATATGGACTATCGATAATTTACACCTTAGGCTCTGCTTCTAACTTGGGCCCAAATTGTAAAATGGTCTTATCTATTGGCGATTTCGTTCCAATTCACATTCCAAGTAATATTCGGCATGCTAATTACATTGCCGGTTGCCAAATTGCATTATCTCTTATAGTTTCCGAGATATGGACTATCGATAATTTACACCTTAGGCTCTGCTTCTAACTTGGGCCCAAATTGTAAAATGGTCTTATCTATTGGCGATTTCGTCCCAATTCACATTCCAAGTAATATTCGGCATGCTAATTACATTGCCGGTTGCGAAACTGCATTATCTCTTATAGTTTCCGAGATATGGACTATCGATAATTTACACCTTAGGCTCTGCTTCTAACTTGGGCCCAAATTGTAAAATGGTCTTATCTATTGGCGATTTCGTTCCAATTCACATTCCAAGTAATATTCGGCATGCTAATTACATTGCCGGTTGCCAAATTGCATTATCTCTTATAGTTTCCGAGATACGGACTATCGATAATTTACACCTTAGGCTCTGCTTCTAACTTGGGCCCAAATTGTAAAATGGTCTTATCTATTGGCGATTTCGTTCCAATTCACATTCCAAGTAATATTCGGCATGCTAATTACATTGCCGGTTGCCAAATTGCATTATCTCTTATAGTTTCCGAGATATGGACTATCGATAATTTACACCTTAGGCTCTGCTTCTAACTTGGGCCCAAATTGTAAAATGGTCTTCTCTATTGGCGATTTCGTTCCAATTCACATTCCAAGTAATATTCGGCATGCTAATTACATTGCGGGTTCCCAAATTGCATTATCTCTTTTAGTTTCCGAGATATGGACTATCGATTATTTTTAACCTTAGGCTCTGCTTATAACTTGGGCCCAAACTGTAAAATGGTCTTATCTATTGGCGATTTCGTTCCAATTCACATTCCAAGTAGTATTCGGCATGCTAATTACATTGCCGGTTGCCAAATTGCATTATCTCTTATAGTTTCCGAGATATGTACTATCGATAATTTACACCTTTGGCTCTGCTTCTAACTTGGGCCCAAATTGTAAAATGGTCTTATCTATTGGCGATTTCGTCCCAATTCACATTCCAAGTAATATTCGGCATGCTAATTACATTGCCAGTTGCCAAATTGCATTATCTCTTATAGTTTCCGAGATATGGACTATGGATAATTTACACCTTAGGCTCTGCTTCTAACTTGGGCCCAAATTGTAAAATGGTCTTATCTATTGGCGATTTCATTCCAATTCACATTCCAAGTAATATTCGGCATGCTAATTACATTGCCGGTTGCCAAATTGCATTATCTCTTATAGTTTCCGAGATATGGACTATCGATAATTTACACCTTAGGCTCTGCTTCTAACTTGGGCCCAAATTGTAAAATGGTCTTATCTATTGGCGATTTCGTTCCAATTCACATTCCAAGTGGTATTCGGCATGCTAATTACATTGCCGGTTGCCAAATTGCATTATCTCTTTTAGTTTCCGAGATATGGACTATCGATAATTTACACCTTAGGCTCTGCTTCTAACTTGGGCCCAAATTGTAAAATGGTCTTATCTATTGGCGATTTCGTTCCAATTCACATTCCAAGTAATATTCGGCATGCTAATTACATTGCCGGTTGCCAAATTGAATTATCTTTTATAGTTTCCGTGATATGGACTATCGATAATTTACACCTTAGGCTCTGCTTCTAACTTGGGCCCAAATTGTAAAATGGTCTTATCTATTGGCGATTTCGTTCCAATTCACATTCCAAGTGGTATTCGGCATGCTAATTACATTGCCGGTTGCCAAATTGCATTATCTCTTATAGTTTCTGAGATATGGACTATCGATAATTTACACCTTAGGCTCTGCTTCTAACTTGGGCCCAAATTGTAAAATGGTCTTATCTATTGGCGATTTCGTTCCAATTCACATTCCAAGTAATATTCGGCATGCTAATTACATTGCCGGTTGCCAAATTGCATTATCTCTTATAGTTTCCGAGATATGGACTATCGATAATTTACACCTTAGGCTCTGCTTCTAACTTGGGCCCAAATTGTAAAATGGTCTTATCTATTGGCGATTTCGTCCCAATTCACATTCCAAGTAATATTCGGCATGCTAATTACATTGCCGGTTGCGAAACTGCATTATCTCTTATAGTTTCCGAGATATGGACTATCGATAATTTACACCTTAGGCTCTGCTTCTAACTTGGGCCCAAATTGTAAAATGGTCTTATCTATTGGCGATTTCGTTCCAATTCACATTCCAAGTAATATTCGGCATGCTAATTACATTGCCGGTTGCCAAATTGCATTATCTCTTTTAATTTCCGAGATATGGACTATCGATAATTTACACCTTAGGCTCTGCTTCTAACTTGGGCCCAAATTGTAAAATGGTCTTATCTATTGGCGATTTCGTTCCAATTTACATTCCAAGTAATATTCGGCATGCTAATTACATTGCCGGTTGCCAAATTGAATTATCTCTTATAGTTTCCGAGATATGGACTATCGATAATTTACACCTTAGGCTCTGCTTCTAACTTGGGCCCAAATTGTAAAATGGTCTTATCTATTGGCGATTTCGTTCCAATTCACATTCCAAGTGGTATTCGGCATGCTAATTACATTGCCGGTTGCCAAATTGCATTATCTCTTATAGTTTCCGAGATATGGACTATCGATAATTTACACCTTAGGCTCTGCTTCTAACTTGGGCCCAAATTGTAAAATGGTCTTATCTATTGGCGATTTCGTTCCAATTCACATTCCAAGTAATATTCGGCATGCTAATTACATTGCCGGTTGCCAAATTGCATTATCTCTTATAGTTTCCGAGATATGGACTATCGATAATTTACACCTTAGGCTCTGCTTCTAACTTGGGCCCAAATTGTAAAATGGTCTTATCTATTGGCGATTTCGTCCCAATTCACATTCCAAGTAATATTCGGCATGCTAATTACATTGCCGGTTGCGAAACTGCATTATCTCTTATAGTTTCCGAGATATGGACTATCGATAATTTACACCTTAGGCTCTGCATCTAACTTGGGCCCAAATTGTAAAATGGTCTTATCTATTGGCGATTTCGTTCCAATTCACATTCCAAGTAATATTCGGCATGCTAATTACATTGCCGGTTGCCAAATTGCATTATCTCTTTTAGTTTCCGAGATATGGACTATCGATAATTTACACCTTAGGCTCTGCTTCTAACTTGGGCCCAAATGGTAAAATGGTCTTATCTATTGGCGATTTCGTTCCAATTCACATTCCAAGTAATATTCGGCATGCTAATTACATTGCCGGTTGCCAAATTGCATTATCTCTTATAGTTTCCGAGATATGGACTATCGATAATTTACACCTTAGGCTCTGCTTCTAACTTGGGCCCAAATTGTAAAATGGCCTTATCTATTGGCGATTTCGTTCCAATTCACATTCCAAGTAATATTCGGCATGCTAATTACATTGCCGGTTGCCAAATTGCATTATCTCTTATAGTTTCCGAGATATGGACTATCGATAATTTACACCTTAGGCTCTGCTTCTAACTTGGGCCCAAATTGTAAAATGGTCTTATCTATTGGCGATTTCGTTCCAATTCACATTCCAAGTAATATTCGGCATGCTAATTACATTGCCGGTTTCCAAATTGAATTATCTCTTATAGTTTCCGAGATATGGACTATCGATAATTTACACCTTAGGCTCTGCTTCTAACTTGGGCCCAAATTGTAAAATGGTCTTACCTATTGGTGATTTCGTTCCAATTCACATTCCAAGTAATATTCGGCATGCTAATTACATTGCCGGTTGCCAAATTGCATTATATCTTATAGTTTCCGAGATATGGACTATCGATAATTTACACCTTAGGCTCTGCTTCTAACTTGGGCCCAAATTGTAAAATGGTCTTATCTATTGGCGATTTCGTTCCAATTCACATTCCAAGTAATATTCGGCATGCTAATTACATTGCCGGTTGCCAAATTGCATTATCTCTTATAGTTTCCGAGATATGGACTATCGATAATTTACATCTTAGGCTCTGCTTCTAACTTGGGCACAAATTGTAATATGGTCTTATCTATTGGCGATTTCGTTCCAATTCACTTTCCAAGTAATATCCGGCATGCTAATTACATTGCCGGTTACCAAATTGCATTATCTCTTATAGTTTCCGAGATATGGACTATCGACATTTTACACATTAGGCTCTGCTTCTAACTTGGGCCCAAATTGTAAAATGGTCTTATCTATTGGCGATTTCGTTCCAATTCACATTCCAAGTAATATTCGGCATGCTAATTACATTGCCGGTTGCCAAATTGCATTATCTCTTATAGTTTCCGAGATATGGACTATCGATAATTTACACCTTAGGCTCTGCTTCTAACTTGGGCCCAAGTTGTAAAATGGTCTTATCTATTGGCGATTTCGTTCCAATTCACATTCCAAGTAATATTCGGCATGCTAATTACATTGCCGGTTGCCAAATTGCATTATCTCTTATAGTTTCCGAGATATGGACTATCGATAATTTACACCTTAGGCTCTGCTTCTAACTTGGGCCCAAATTGTAAAATGGTCTTATCTATTGGCGATTTCGTTCCAATTCACATTCCAAGTAATATTCGGCATGCTAATTACATTGCCAGTTGCCAAATTGCATTATCTCTTATAGTTTCCGAGATACGGACTATCGATAATTTACACCTTAGGCTCTGCTTCTAACTTGGGCCCAAATTGTAAAATGGTCTTATCTATTGGTGATTTCGTTCCAATTCACACTCCAAGTAATATTCGGCATGTTAATTACATTGCCGGTTGCGAAATTGCATTATCTCTTATAGTTTCCGAGATATGGACTATCAATAATTTACACCTTAGGCTCTGCTTCTAACTTGGGCCCAAATTGTAAAATGGTCTTATCTATTGGCAATTTCGTTCCAATTCACATTCCAAGTAATATTCGGCATGCTAATTACATTGCCGGTTGCCAAATTGCATTATATCTTTTAGTTTCCGAGATATGGACTATCGATAATTTACACCTTAGGCTCTGCTTCTAACTTGGGCCCAAATTGTAAAATGGTCTTATCTATTGGCGATTTCGTTCCAATTCACATTCCAAGTAATATTCGGCATGCTAATTACATTGCCGGTTGCCAAATTGCATTATCTCTTTTAGTTTCCGAGATATGGACTATCGATAATTTACACCTTAGGCTCTGCTTCTAACTTGGGCCCAAATTGTAAAATGGTCTTATCTATTGGCGATTTCGTTCCAATTCACATTCCAAGTAATATTCGGCATGTTAATTAAATTGCCGGTTGCCAAATTGCATTATCTCTTATAGTTTCCGAGATATGGACTATCGATAATTTACACCTTAGGCTCTGCTTCTAACTTGGGCCCAAATTGTAAAATCGTCTTATCTATTGGCGATTTCTTTCCAATTCACATTCAAGTAATATTCGGCATGCTAATTACATTGCCGGTTGCCAAATTGCATTATCTCTGATAGTTTCCGAGATATGGACTATCGATAATTTACACCTTAGGCTCTGCTTCTAACTTGGGCCCAAATTGTAAAATGGTCTTATCTATTGGCGATTTCGTTTCAATTCACATTCCAAGTAATATTCGGCATGCTGATTACATTGCCGGTTGCCAAATTGCATTATCTCTTATAGTTTCCGAGATATGGACTATCGATAATTTACACCTTAGGCTCTGCTTCTAACTTGGGCCCAAATTGTAAAATGGTCTTATCTATTGGCGATTTCGTTCCAATTCACATTCCAAGTGGTATTCGGCATGCTAATTACATTGCCGGTTGCCAAATTGCATTACCTCTTATAGTTTCCGAGATATGGACTATCGATAATTTACACCTTAGGCTCTGCTTCTAACTTGGGCCCAAATTGTAAAATGGTCTTATCTATTGGCGATTTCGTTCCAATTCACATTCCAAGTAATATTCGGCATGCTAATTACATTGCCGGTTGCCAAATTGCATTATCTCTTTTAGTTTCCGAGATATGGACTATCGATAATTTACACCTTAGGCTCTGCTTCTAACTTGGGCCCAAATTGTAAAATGGTCTTATCTATTGGCGATTTCGTTCCAATTCACATTCCAAGTAATATTCGGCATGTTAATTAAATTGCCGGTTGCCAAATTGCATTATCTCTTATAGTTTCCGAGATATGGACTATCGATAATTTACACCTTAGGCTCTGCTTCTAACTTGGGCCCAAATTGTAAAATCGTCTTATCTATTGGCGATTTCTTTCCAATTCACATTCAAGTAATATTCGGCATGCTAATTACATTGCCGGTTGCCAAATTGCATTATCTCTGATAGTTTCCGAGATATGGACTATCGATAATTTACACCTTAGGCTCTGCTTCTAACTTGGGCCCAAATTGTAAAATGGTCTTATCTATTGGCGATTTCGTTTCAATTCACATTCCAAGTAATATTCGGCATGCTGATTACATTGCCGGTTGCCAAATTGCATTATCTCTTATAGTTTCCGAGATATGGACTATCGATAATTTACACCTTAGGCTCTGCTTCTAACTTGGGCCCAAATTGTAAAATGGTCTTATCTATTGGCGATTTCGTTCCAATTCACATTCCAAGTGGTATTCGGCATGCTAATTACATTGCCGGTTGCCAAATTGCATTACCTCTTATAGTTTCCGAGATATGGACTATCGATAATTTACACCTTAGGCTCTGCTTCTAACTTGGGCCCAAATTGTAAAATGGTCTTATCTATTGGCGATTTCGTTCCAATTCACATTCCAAGTAATATTCGGCATGCTAATTACATTGCCGGTTGCCAAATTGCATTATCTCTTATAGTTTCCGAGATATGGACTATCGATAATTTACACCTTAGGCTCTGCTTCTAACTTGGGCCCAAATTGTAAAATGGTCTTATCTATTGGCGATTTCGTCCCAATTCACATTCCAAGTAATATTCTGCATGCTAATTACTTTGCCGGTTGCGAAACTGCATTATCTCTTATAGTTTCCGAGATATGGACTATCGATAATTTACACCTTAGGCTCTGCTTCTAACTTGGGCCCAAATTGTAAAATGGTCTTATCTATTGGCGATTTCGTTCCAATTCACATTCCAAGTAATATTCGGCATGCTAATTACATTGCCGGGTGCCAAATTGCATTATCTCTTATAGTTTCCGAGATATGGACTATCGATAATTTACACCTTAGGCTCTGCTTCTAACTTGGGCCCAAATTGTAAAATGGTCTTATCTATTGGCGATTTCGTTCCAATACACATTCCAAGTAATATTCGGCATGCTAATTACATTGCCGGTTGCCAAATTGCATTATCTCTTATAGTTTCCGAGATATGGACTATCGATAATTTACACCTTAGGCTCTGCTTCTAACTTGGGCCCAAATTGTAAAATGGTCTTATCTATTGGCGATTTCGTTCCAATTCACATTCCAAGTAATATTCGGCATGCTAATTACATTGCCGGTTGCCAAATTGCATTACCTCTTATAGTTTCCGAGATACGGACTATCGATAATTTACACCTTAGGCTCTGCTTCTAACTTGGGCCCAAATTGTAAAATGGTCTTATCTATTGGCGATTTCGTTCCAATTCACACTCCAAGTAATATTCGGCATGCTAATTACATTGCCGGTTGCGATATTGCATTATCTCTTATAGTTTCCGAGATATGGACTATCAATAATTTACACCTTAGGCTCTGCTTCTAACTTGGGCCCAAATTGTAAAATGGTCTTATCTATTGGCGATTTCGTTCCAATTCACATTCCAAGTAATATTCGGCATGCTAATTACATTGCCGGTTGCCAAATTGCATTATCTCTTATAGTTTCCGGGATATGGACTATGGATAATTTACACCTTAGGCTCTGCTTCTAACTTGGGCCCAAATTGTAAAATGGTCTTATCTATTGGCGATTTCGTTCCAATTCACATTCCTAGTAATATTCGGCATGCTAATTACATTGCCGGTTGCCAAATTGCATTATCTCTTAGAGTTTCCGAGATATGGACTATCGATAATTTACACCTTAGGCTCTGCTTCTAACTTGGGCCCAAATTGTAAAATGGTCTTATCTATTGGCGATTTCGTTCCAATTCACATTCCAAGTAATATTCGGCATGCTAATTACATTGCCGGTTGCCAAATTGCATTATCTCTTATAGTTTCCGAGATATGGACTATCGATAATTTACACCTTAGGCTCTGCTTCTAACTTGGGCCCAAATTGTAATATGGTCTTCTCTATTGGCGATTTCGTTCCAATTCACATTCCAAGTAATATTCGACATGCTAATTACATTGCCGGTTCCCAAATTGCATTATCTCTTATAGTTTCCGAGATATGGACTATCGATTATTTTTAACCTTAGGCTCTGCTTCTAACTTGGGCCCAAACTGTAAAATGGTCTTATCTATTGGCGATTTCGTTCCAATTCACATTCCAAGTAGTATTCGGCATGCTAATTACATTGCCGGTTGCCAAATTGCATTATCTCTTATAGTTTCCCAGATATGGACTATCGATAATTTACACCTTAGGCTCTGCTTCTAACTTGGGCCCAAATTGTAAAATGGTCTTATCTATTGGCGATTTCGTCCCAATTCACATTCCAAGTAATATTCGGCATGCTAATTACATTGCCAGTTGCCAAATTGCATTATCTCTTATAGTTTCCGAGATATGGACTATGGATAATTTACACCTTAGGCTCTGCTTCTAACTTGGGCCCAAATTGTAAAATGGTCTTATCTATTGGCGATTTCATTCCAATTCACATTCCAAGTAATATTCGGCATGCTAATTACATTGCCGGTTGCCAAATTGCACTATCTCTTATAGTTTCCGAGATATGGACTATCGATAATTTACACCTTAGGCTCTGCTTCCAACTTGAGCCCAAATTGTAAAATGGTCTTATCTATTGGCGATTTCGTTCCAATTCACATTCCAAGGAATATTCGGCATGCTAATTACATTGCCGGTTGCCAAATTGCATTATCTCTTATAGTTTCCGAGATATGGACTATCGGTAATTTACACCTTAGGCTCTGCTTCTAACTTGGGCCCAAATTGTAAAATCGTCTTATCTATTGGCGATTTCGTTCCAATTCACATTCCAAGTAATATTCGGCATGCTAATTACATTGCCGGTTGCCAAATTGCATTATCTCTTATAGTTTCCGAGATATGGACTATCGATAATTTACACCTTAGGCTCTGCTTCTAACTTGGGCCCAAATTGTAAAATGGTCTTATCTATTGGCGATTTCGTTCCAATTCACATTCCAAGTAATATTCGGCATGTTAATTAAATTGCCGGTTGCCAAATTGCATTATCTCTTATAGTTTCCGAGATATGGACTATCGATAATTTACACCTTAGGCTCTGCTTCTAACTTGGGCCCAAATTGTAAAATCGTCTTATCTATTGGCGATTTCTTTCCAATTCACATTCCAAGTAATATTCGGCATGCTAATTACATTGCCGATTGCCAAATTGCATTATCTCTTATAGTTTCCGAGATATGGACTATCGATAATTTACACCTTAGGCTCTGCTTCTAACTTGGGCCCAAATTGTAAAATGGTCTTATCTATTGGCGATTTCGTTACAATTCACATTCCAAGTAATATTCGGCATGCTAATTACATTGCCGGTTGCCAAATTGAATTATCTCCTATAGTTTCCGAGATATGGACTATCGATAATTTACACCTTAGGCTCTGCTTCTAACTTGGGCCCAAATTGTAAAATGGTCTTACCTATTGGCGATTTCGTTCCAATTCACATTCCAAGTAATATTCGGCATGCTAATTACATTGCCGGTGGCCAAGTTGCATTATCTCTTATAGTTTCCGAGATATGGACTATCGATAATTTACACCTTAGGCTCTGCTTCTAACTTGGGCCCAAATTGTAAAATGGTCTTATCTATTGGCGATTTCGTCCCAATTCACATTCCAAGTAATATTCGGCATGCTAATTACATTGCCAGTTGCCAAATTGCATTATCTCTTATAGTTTTCGAGATATGGACTATGGATAATTTACACCTTAGGCTCTGCTTCTAACTTGGGCCCAAATTGTAAAATGGTCTTATCTATTGGCGATTTCATTCCAATTCACATTCCAAGTAATATTCGGCATGCTAATTTCATTGCCGTTTGCCAAATTGCATTATCTCTTATAGTTTCCGAGATATGGACTATCGATAATTTACACCTTAGGCTCTGCTTCTAACTTGGGCCCAAATTGTAAAATGGTCTTATCTATTGGCGATTTCGTTCCAATTCACATTCCAAGTAATATTCGGCATGCTAATTACATTGCCGGTTGCCAAATTGCATTATCTCTTATAGTTTCCGAGATATGGACTATCGGTAATTTACACCTTAGGCTCTGCTTCTAACTTGGGCCCAAATTGTAAAATCGTCTTATCTATTGGCGATTTCGTTCCAATTCACATTCCAAGTAAAATTCGGCATGCTAATTACATTGCCGGTTGCCAAATTGCATTATCTCTTATAGTTTCCGAGATATGGACTATCGATAATTTACACCTTAGGCTCTGCTTCTAACTTGGGCCCAAATTGTAAAATGGTCTTATCTATTGGCGATTTCATTCCAATTCACATTCCAAGTAATATTCGGCATGCTAATTACATTGCCGGTTGCCAAATTGCATTACCTCTTATAGTTTCCGAGATACGGACTATCGATAATTTACACCTTAGGCTCTGCTTCTAACTTGGGCCCAAATTGTAAAATGGTCTTATCTATTGGCGATTTCGTTCCAATTCACACTCCAAGTAATATTCGGCATGCTAATTACATTGCCGGTTGCGATATTGCATTATCTCTTATAGTTTCCGAGATATGGACTATCAATAATTTACCCATTAGGTTCTGCTTCTAACTTGGGCCCAAATTGTAAAATGGTCTTATCTATTGGCGATTTCGTTCCAATTCACATTCCAAGTAATATTCGGCATGCTAATTACATTGCCGGTTGCCAAATTGCATTATCTCTTATAGTTTCCGAGATATGGACTATGGATAATTTACACCTTAGGCTCTGCTTCTAACTTGGGCCCAAATTGTAAAATGGTCTTATCTATTGGCGATTTCGTTCCAATTCACATTCCTAGTAATATTCGGCATGCTAATTACATTGCCGGTTGCCAAATTGCATTATCTCTTAGAGTTTCCGAGATATGGACTATCGATAATTTACACCTTAGGCTCTGCTTCTAACTTGGGCCCAAATTGTAAAATGGTCTTATCTATTGGCGATTTCGTTCCAATTCACATTCCAAGTAATATTCGGCATGCTAATTACATTGCCGGTTGCCAAATTGCATTATCTCTTATAGTTTCCGAGATATGGACTATCGATAATTTACACCTTAGGCTCTGCTTCTAACTTGGGCCCAAATTGTAATATGGTCTTCTCTATTGGCGATTTCGTTCCAATTCACATTCCAAGTAATATTCGGCATGCTAATTACATTGCCGGTTCCCAAATTGCATTATCTCTTATAGTTTCCGAGATATGGACTATCGATTATTTTTAACCTTAGGCTCTGCTTCTAACTTGGGCCCAAACTGTAAAATGGTCTTATCTATTGGCGATTTCGTTCCAATTCACATTCCAAGTAGTATTCGGCATGCTAATTACATTGCCGGTTGCCAAATTGCATTATCTCTTATAGTTTCCGAGATATGGACTATCGATAATTTACACCTTAGGCTCTGCTTCTAACTTGGGCCCAAATTGTAAAATGGTCTTATCTATTGGCGATTTCGTCCCAATTCACATTCCAAGTAATATTCGGCATGCTAATTACATTGCCAGTTGCCAAATTGCATTATCTCTTATAGTTTCCGAGATATGGACTATGGATAATTTACACCTTAGGCTCTGCTTCTAACTTGGGCCCAAATTGTAAAATGGTCTTATCTATTGGCGATTTCATTCCAATTCACATTCCAAGTAATATTCGGCATGCTAATTACATTGCCGGTTGCCAAATTGCACTATCTCTTATAGTTTCCGAGATATGGACTATCGATAATTTACACCTTAGGCTCTGCTTCCAACTTGAGCCCAAATTGTAAAATGGTCTTATCTATTGGCGATTTCGTTCCAATTCACATTCCAAGGAATATTCGGCATGCTAATTACATTGCCGGTTGCCAAATTGCATTATCTCTTATAGTTTCCGAGATATGGACTATCGGTAATTTACACCTTAGGCTCTGCTTCTAACTTGGGCCCAAATTGTAAAATCGTCTTATCTATTGGCGATTTCGTTCCAATTCACATTCCAAGTAATATTCGGCATGCTAATTACATTGCCGGTTGCCAAATTGCATTATCTCTTATAGTTTCCGAGATATGGACTATCGATAATTTACACCTTAGGCTCTGCTTCTAACTTGGGCCCAAATTGTAAAATGGTCTTACCTATTGGCGATTTCGTTCCAATTCACATTCCAAGTAATATTCGGCATGCTAATTACATTGCCGGTGGCCAAGTTGCATTATCTCTTATAGTTTCCGAGATATGGACTATCGATAATTTACACCTTAGGCTCTGCTTCTAACTTGGGCCCAAATTGTAAAATGGTCTTATCTATTGGCGATTTCGTCCCAATTCACATTCCAAGTAATATTCGGCATGCTAATTACATTGCCAGTTGCCAAATTGCATTATCTCTTATAGTTTCCGAGATATGGACTATCGATAATTTACACCTTAGGCTCTGCTTCTAACTTGGGCCCAAATTGTAAAATGGTCTTACCTATTGGCGATTTCGTTCCAATTCACATTCCAAGTAATATTCGGCATGCTAATTACATTGCCGGTGGCCAAGTTGCATTATCTCTTATAGTTTCCGAGATATGGACTATCGATAATTTACACCTTAGGCTCTGCTTCTAACTTGGGCCCAAATTGTAAAATGGTCTTATCTATTGGCGATTTCGTCCCAATTCACATTCCAAGTAATATTCGGCATGCTAATTACATTGCCAGTTGCCAAATTGCATTATCTCTTATAGTTTTCGAGATATGGACTATGGATAATTTACACCTTAGGCTCTGCTTCTAACTTGGGCCCAAATTGTAAAATGGTCTTATCTATTGGCGATTTCATTCCAATTCACATTCCAAGTAATATTCGGCATGCTAATTTCATTGCCGTTTGCCAAATTGCATTATCTCTTATAGTTTCCGAGATATGGACTATCGATAATTTACACCTTAGGCTCTGCTTCTAACTTGGGCCCAAATTGTAAAATGGTCTTATCTATTGGCGATTTCGTTCCAATTCACATTCCAAGTAATATTCGGCATGCTAATTACATTGCCGGTTGCCAAATTGCATTATCTCTTATAGTTTCCGAGATATGGACTATCGGTAATTTACACCTTAGGCTCTGCTTCTAACTTGGGCCCAAATTGTAAAATCGTCTTATCTATTGGCGATTTCGTTCCAATTCACATTCCAAGTAAAATTCGGCATGCTAATTACATTGCCGGTTGCCAAATTGCATTATCTCTTATAGTTTCCGAGATATGGACTATCGATAATTTACACCTTAGGCTCTGCTTCTAACTTGGGCCCAAATTGTAAAATGGTCTTATCTATTGGCGATTTCATTCCAATTCACATTCCAAGTAATATTCGGCATGCTAATTACATTGCCGGTTGCCAAATTGCATTACCTCTTATAGTTTCCGAGATACGGACTATCGATAATTTACACCTTAGGCTCTGCTTCTAACTTGGGCCCAAATTGTAAAATGGTCTTATCTATTGGCGATTTCGTTCCAATTCACACTCCAAGTAATATTCGGCATGCTAATTACATTGCCGGTTGCGATATTGCATTATCTCTTATAGTTTCCGAGATATGGACTATCAATAATTTACACCTTAGGCTCTGCTTCTAAATTGGGCCCAAATTGTAAAATGGTCTTATCTATTGGCGATTTCGTTCCAATTCACATTCCAAGTAATATTCGGCATGCTAATTACATTGCCGGTTGCCAAATTGCATTATCTCTTATAGTTTCCGAGATATGGACTATGGATAATTTACACCTTAGGCTCTGCTTCTAACTTGGGCCCAAATTGTAAAATGGTCTTATCTATTGGCGATTTCGTTCCAATTCACATTCCTAGTAATATTCGGCATGCTAATTACATTGCCGGTTGCCAAATTGCATTATCTCTTAGAGTTTCCGAGATATGGACTATCGATAATTTACACCTTAGGCTCTGCTTCTAACTTGGGCCCAAATTGTAAAATGGTCTTATCTATTGGCGATTTCGTTCCAATTCACATTCCAAGTAATATTCGGCATGCTAATTACATTGCCGGTTGCCAAATTGCATTATCTCTTATAGTTTCCGAGATATGGACTATCGATAATTTACACCTTAGGCTCTGCTTCTAACTTGGGCCCAAATTGTAATATGGTCTTCTCTATTGGCGATTTCGTTCCAATTCACATTCCTAGTAGTATTCGGCATGCTAATTACATTGCCGGTTGCCAAATTGCATTATCTCTTAGAGTTTCCGAGATATGGACTATCGATAATTTACACCTTAGGCTCTGCTTCTAACTTGGGCCCAAATTGTAAAATGGTCTTATCTATTGGCGATTTCGTTCCAATTCACATTCCAAGTGGTATTCGGCATGCTAATTACATTGCCGGTTGCCAAATTGCATTATCTCTTATAGTTTCCGAGATATGGACTATCGATAATTTACACCTTAGGCTCTGCTTCTAACTTGGGCCCAAATTGTAAAATGGTCTTATCTATTGGCGATTTCGTTCCAATTCACATTCCAAGTAATATTCGGCATGCTAATTACATTGCCGGTTGCCAAATTGCATTATCTCTTATAGTTTCCGAGATATGGACTATCGATAATTTACACCTTAGGCTCTGCTTCTAACTTGGGCCCAAATTGTAAAATGGTCTTATCTTTTGGCGATTTCGTCCCAATTCACATTCCAAGTAATATTCGGCATGCTAATTACTTTGCCGGTTGCGAAACTGCATTATCTCTTATAGTTTCCGAGATATGGACTATCGATAATTTACACCTTAGGCTCTGCTTCTAACTTGGGCCCAAATTGTAAAATGGTCTTATCTATTGGCGATTTCGTTCCAATTCACATTCCAAGTAATATTCGGCATGCTAATTACATTGCCGGTTGCCAAATTGCATTATCTCTTATAGTTTCCGAGATATGGACTATCGATAATTTACACCTTAGGCTCTGCTTCTAACTTGGGCCCAAATTGTAATATGGTCTTATCTATTGGCGATTTCGTTCCAATTCACATTCCAAGTAATATTCGGCATGCTAATTACATTGCCGGTTGCCAAATTGCATTATCTCTTATAGTTTCCGAGATACGGACTATCGATTATTTACACCTTAGGCTCTGCTTCTAACTTGGGCCCAAATTGTAAAATGGTCTTATCTATTGGCGATTTCGTTTTAATTCACACTCTAAGTAATATTCGGCATGCTAATTACATTGCAGGTTGCGAAATTGCATTATCTCTTATAGTTTCCGAGATATGGACTATCCATAATTTACACCTTAGGCTCTGCTTCTAACTTGGGCCCAAATTGTAAAATGGTCTTATCTATTGGCGATTTCGTTCCAATTCACATTCCAAGTAATATTCGGCATGCTAATTAGATTGCCGGTTGCCAAATTGCATTATCTCTTATAGTTTCCGAGATATGGACTATGGATAATTTACACCTTAGGCTCTGCTTCTAACTTGGTCCCAAATTGTAAAATGGGCTTATCTATTGGCGATTTCGTTCCAATTCACATTCCAAGTAATATTCGGCATGCTAATTACATTGCCGGTTGCCAAATTGCATTATCTCTTATAGTTTCCGAGATATGGACTATCGATAATTTACACCTTAGGCTCTGCTTCTAACTTGGGCCCAAATTGTAAAATGGTCTTATCTATTGGCGATTTCGTTCCAATTCACATTCCAAGTAATATTCGGCATGCTAATTACACTGCCGGTTGCCAAATTGTATTATCTCTTATAGTTTCCGAGATATGGACTATCGGTAATTTACACCTTAGGCTCTACTTCTAACTTGGGCCCAAATTGTAAAATCGTCTTATCTATTGGCGATTTCGCTCCAATTCACATTCCAAGTAATATTCGGCATGCTGATTACATTGCCGGTTGCCAAATTGCATTATCTCTTATAGTTTCCGAGATATGGACTATCGATAATTTACACCTTAGGCTCTGCTTCTAACTTGGGCCCAAATTGTAAAATGGTCTTATCTATTGGCGATTTCGTTCCAATTCACATTCCAAGTAATATTCGGCATGCTAATTACATTGCCGATTGCCAAATTGAATTATCTCTTATAGTTTCCGAGATATGGACTATCGATAATTTACACCTTAGGCTCTGCTTCTAACTTGGGCCCAAATTGTAAAATGGTCTTATCTATTGGCGATTTCGTTCCAATTCACATTCCAAGTGGTATTCGGCATGCTAATTACATTGCCGGTTGCCAAATTGCATTATCTCTTATAGTTTCCGAGATATGGACTATCGATAATTTACACCTTAGGCTCTGCTTCTAACTTGGGCCCAAATTGTAAAATGGTCTTCTCTATTGGCGATTTCGTTCCAATTCACATTCCAAGTAATATTCGGCATGCTAATTACATTGCCGGTTGCCAAATTGCATTATCTCTTATAGTTTCCGAGATATGGACTATCGATAATTTACACCTTAGGCTCTGCTTCTAACTTGGGCCCAAATTGTAAAATGGTCTTATCTATTGGCGATTTCGTCCCAATTCACATTCCAAGTAATATTCGGCATGCTAATTACTTTGCCGGTTGCGAAACTGCATTATCTCTTATAGTTTCCGAGATATGGACTATCGATAATTTACACCTTAGGCTCTGCTTCTAACTTGGGCCCAAATTGTAAAATGGTCTTATCTATTGGCGATTTCGTTCCAATTCACATTCCAAGTAATATTCGGCATGCTAATTACATTGCCGGTTGCCAAATTGCATTATCTCTTATAGTTTCCGAGATATGGACTATCGATAATTTACACCTTAGGCTCTGCTTCTAACTTGGGCCCAAATTGTAATATGGTCTTATCTATTGGCGATTTCGTTCCAATTCACATTCCAAGTAATATTCGGCATGCTAATTACATTGCCGGTTGCCAAATTGCATTATCTCTTATAGTTTCCTAGATATGGACTATCGATAATTTACACCTTAGGCTCTGCTTCTAACTTGGGCCCAAATTGTAAAATGGTCTTATCTATTGGCGATTTCGTTCCAATTCACACTCCAAGTAATATTCGGCATGCTAATTACATTGCCGGTTGCGAAATTGCATTATCTCTTATAGTTTCCGAGATATGGACTATCCATAATTTACACCTTAGGCTCTGCTTCTAACTTGGGCCCAAATTATAAAATGGTCTTATCTATTGGCGATTTCGTTCCAATTCACATTCCAAGTAATATTCGGCATGCTAATTACATTGCCGGTTGCCAAATTGCATTATCTCTTATAGTTTCCGAGATATGGACTATGGATAATTTACACCTTAGGCTCTGCTTCTAACTTGGTCCCAAATTGTAAAATGGTCTTATCTATTGGCGATTTCGTTCCAATTCACATTCCAAGTAATGTTCGGCATGCTAATTACAATGCCGGTTGCCAAATTGCATTATCTCTTATAGTTTCCGAGATATGGACTATCGATAATTTACACCTTAGGCTCTGCTTCTAACTTGGGCCCAAATTGTAAAATGGTCTTATCTATTGGCGATTTCGTTCCAATTCACATTCCAAGTAATATTCGACATGCTAATTACATTGCCGGTGGCCAAGTTGCATTATCTCTTATAGTTTCCGAGATATGGACTATCGATAATTTACACCTTAGGCTCTGCTTCTAACTTGGGCCCAAATTGTAAAATTGTCTTATCTATTGGCGATTTCGTTCCAATTCACATTCCAAGTAATATTCGGCATGTTAATTACAATGCCGGTTCCCAAATTGCATTATCTCTTATAGTTTCCGAGATATGGACTATCGATTATTTTTAACCTTAGGCTCTGCTTCTAACTTGGGCCCAAACTGTAAAATAGTCTTATCTATTGGCGATTTCGTTCCAATTCACATTCCAAGTAGTATTCGGCATGCTAATTACATTGCCGGTTGCCAAATTGCATTATCTCTTATAGTTTCCGAGATATGGACTATCGATAATTTACACCTTAGGCTCTGCTTCTAACTTGGGCCCAAATTGTAAAATGGCCTTATCTATTGGCGATTTCGTCCCAATTCACATTCCAAGTAATATTCGGCATGCTAATTATATTGCCAGTTGCCAAATTGCATTATCTCTTATAGTTTCCGAGATATGGACTATGGATAATTTACACCTTAGGCTCTGCTTCTAACTTGGGCCCAAATTGTAAAATTTTCTTATCTATTGGCGATTTCATTCCAATTCACATTCCAAGTAATATTCGGCATGCTAATTACATTGCCGGTTGCCAAATTGCATTATCTCTTATAGTTTCCGAGATATGGACTATCGATAATTTACACCTTAGGCTCTGCTTCTAACTTGGGCCCAAATTGTAAAATGGGCTTATCTATTGGCGATTTCGTTCCAATTCACACTCTAAGTAATATTCGGCATGCTAATTACATTGCCGGTTGCGAAATTGCATTATCTCTTATAGTTTCCGAGATATGGACTATCCATAATTTACACCTTAGGCTCTGCTTCTAACTTGGGCCCAAATTGTAAAATGGTCTTATCTATTGGCGATTTCGTTCCAATTCACATTCCAAGTAATATTCGGCATGCTAATTACATTGCCGGTTGCCAAATTGCATTATCTCTTATAGTTTCCGAGATATGGACTATGGATAATTTACACCTTAGGCTCTGCTTCTAACTTGGTCCCAAATTGTAAAATGGTCTTATCTATTGGCGATTTCGTTCCAATTCACATTCCAAGTAATATTCGGCATGCTAATTACATTGCCGGTTGCCAAATTGCATTATCTCTTATAGTTTCCGAGATATGGACTATCGATAATTTACACCTTAGGCTCTGCTTCTAACTTGGGCCCAAATTGTAAAATGGTCTTATCTATTGGCGATTTCGTTCCAATTCACATTCCAAGTAATATTCGGCATGCTAATTACATTGCCGGTTGCCAAATTGTATTATCTCTTATAGTTTCCGAGATATGGACTATCGGTAATTTACACCTTAGGCTCTGCTTCTAACTTGGGCCCAAATTGTAAAATCGTCTTATCTATTGGCGATTTCGTTCCAATTCACATTCCAAGTAATATTCGGCATGCTAATTACATTGCCGGTTGCCAAATTGCATTATCTCTTATAGTTTCCGAGATATGGACTATCGATAATTTACACCTTAGGCTCTGCTTCTAACTTGGGCCCAAATTGTAAAATGGTCTTATCTATTGGCGATTTCGTTCCAATTCACATTCCAAGTAATATTCGGCATGCTAATTACATTGCCGATTGCCAAATTGAATTATCTCTTATAGTTTCCGAGATATGGACTATCGATAATTTACACCTTAGGCTCTGCTTCTAACTTGGGCCCAAATTGTAAAATGGTCTTATCTATTGGCGATTTCGTTCCAATTCACACTCCAAGTGGTATTCGGCATGCTAATTACATTGCCGGTTGCCAAATTGCATTATCTCTTATAGTTTCCGAGATATGGACTATCGATAATTTACACCTTAGGCTCTGCTTCTAACTTGGGCCCAAATTGTAAAATGGTCTTATCTATTGGCGATTTCGTTCCAATTCACATTCCAAGTAATATTCGGCATGCTAATTACATTGCCGGTTGCCAAATTGCATTATCTCTTATAGTTTCCGAGATATGGACTATCGATAATTTACACCTTAGGCTCTGCTTCTAACTTGGGCCCAAATTGTAAAATGGTCTTATCTATTGGCGATTTCGTCCCATTTCACATTCCAAGTAATATTCGGCATGCTAATTACTTTGCCGGTTGCGAAACTGCATTATCTCTTATAGTTTCCGAGATATGGACTATCGATAATTTACACCTTAGGCTCTGCTTCTAACTTGGGCCCAAATTGTAATATAGTCTTATCTATTGGCGATTTCGTTCCAATTCACATTCCAAGTAATATTCGGCATGCTAATTACATTGCCGGTTGCCAAATTGCATTATCTCTTATAGTTTCCGAGATACGGACTATTGATAATTTACACCTTAGGCTCTGCTTCTAACTTGGGCCCAAATTGTAAAATGGTCTTATCTATTGGCGATTTCGTTCCAATTCACACTCCAAGTAATATTCGGCATGCTAATTACATTGCCGGTTGCGAAATTGCATTATCTCTTATAGTTTCCGAGATATGGACTATCCATAATTTACACCTTAGGCTCTGCTTCTAACTTGGGCCCAAATTGTAAAATGGTCTTATCTATTGGCGATTTCGTTCCAATTCACATTCCAAGTAATATTCGACATGCTAAATACATTGCCGGTGGCCAAGTTGCATTATCTCTTATAGTTTCCGAGATATGGACTATCGATAATTTACACCTTAGGCTCTGCTTCTAACTTGGGCCCAAATTATAAAATTGTCTTATCTATTGGCGATTTCGTTCCAATTCACATTCCAAGTAATATTCGGCATGCTAATTACAATGCCGGTTCCCAAATTGCATTATCTCTTATAGTTTCCGAGATATGGACTATCGATTATTTTTAACCTTAGGCTCTGCTTCTAACTTGGGCCCAAACTGTAAAATGGTCTTATCTATTGGCGATTTCGTTCCAATTCACATTCCAAGTAGTATTCGGCATGCTAATTACATTGCCGGTTGCTAAATTGCATTATCTCTTATAGTTTCCGAGATATGGACTATCGATAATTTACACCTTAGGCTCTGCTTCTAACTTGGGCCCAAATTGTAAAATGGCCTTATCTATTGGCGATTTCGTCCCAATTCACATTCCAAGTAATATTCGGCATGCTAATTACATTGCCAGTTGCCAAATTGCATTATCTCTTATAGTTTCCGAGATATGGACTATGGATAATTTACACCTTAGGCTCTGCTTCTAACTTGGGCCCAAATTGTAAAATTTTCTTATCTATTGGCGATTTCATTCCAATTCACATTCCAAGTAATATTCGGCATGCTAATTACATTGCCGGTTGCCAAATTGCATTATCTCTTATAGTTTCCGAGATATGGACTATCGTTAATTTACACCTTAGGCTCTGCTTCTAACTTTTGCCCAAATTGTAAAATGGTCTTATCTATTGGCGATTTCGTTCCAATTCACATTCCAAGTAATATTCGGCATGCTAATTACATTGCCGGTTGCCAAATTGCATTATCACTTATAGTTTCCGAGATATGGACTATCGGTAATTTACACCTTAGGCTCTGCTTCTAACTTGGGCCCAAATTGTAAAATCGTCTTATCTATTGGCGATTTCGTTCCAATTCACATTCCAAGTAATATTCGGCATGCTAATTACATTGCCGGTTGCCAAATTGCATTATCTCTGATAGTTTCCGAGATATGGACTATCGATAATTTACACCTTAGGCTCTGCTTCTAACTTGGGCCCAAATTGTAAAATGGTCTTATCTATTGGCGATTTCGTTTCAATTCACATTCCAAGTAATATTCGGCATGCTGATTACATTGCCGGTTGCCAAATTGCATTATTTCTTATAGTTTCCGAGATATGGACTATCGATAATTTACACCTTAGGCTCTGCTTCTAACTTGGGCCCAAATTGTAAAATGGTCTTATCTATTGGCGATTTCGTTCCAATTCACATTCCAAGTAATATTCGGCATGCTAATTACATTGCCGATTGCCAAATTGAATTATCTCTTATAGTTTCCGAGATATGGACTATCGATAATTTACACCTTAGGCTCTGCTTCTAACTTGGGCCCAAATTGTAAAATGGTCTTATCTATTGGCGATTTCGTTCCAATTCACATTCCAAGTGGTATTCGGCATGCTAATTACATTGCCGGTTGCCAAATTGCATTATCTCTTATAGTTTCCGAGATATGGACTATCGATAATTTACACCTTAGGCTCTGCTTCTAACTTGGGCCCAAATTGTAAAATGGTCTTATCTATTGGCGATTTCGTTCCAATTCACATTCCAAGTAATATTCGGCATGCTAATTACATTGCCGGTTGCCAAATTGCAATATCTCTTATAGTTTCCGAGATATGGACTATCGATAATTTACACCTTAGGCTCTGCTTCTAACTTGGGCCCAAATTGTAAAATGGTCTTATCTATTGGCGATTTCGTCCCAATTCACATTCCAAGTAATATTCGGCATGCTAATTACTTTGCCGGTTGCGAAACTGCATTATCTCTTATAGTTTCCGAGATATGGACTATCGATAATTTACACCTTAGGCTCTGCTTCTAACTTGGGCCCAAATTGTAAAATGGTCTTATCTATTGACGATTTCGTTCCAATTCACATTCCAAGTAATATTCGGCATGCTAATTACATTGCCGGTTGCCAAATTGCATTATCTCTTATAGTTTCCGAGATATGGACTATCGATAATTTACACCTTAGGCTCTGCTTCTAACTTGGGCCCAAATTGTAATATAGTCTTATCTATTGGCGATTTCGTTCCAATTCACATTCCAAGTAATATTCGGCATGCTAATTACATTGCCGGTTGCCAAATTGCATTATCTCTTATAGTTTCCGAGATACGGACTATTGATAATTTACACCTTAGGCTCTGCTTCTAACTTGGGCCCAAATTGTAAAATGGTCTTATCTATTGGCGATTTCGTTCCAATTCACACTCCAAGTAATATTCGGCATACTAATTACATTGCCGGTTGCGAAATTGCATTATCTCTTATAGTTTCCGAGATATGGACTATCCATAATTTACACCTTAGGCTCTGCTTCTAACTTGGGCCCAAATTGTAAAATGGTCTTATCTATTGGCGATTTCGTTCCAATTCACATTCCAAGTAATATTGGGCATGCTAATTACATTGCCGGTTGCCAAATTGCATTATCTCTTATAGTTTCCGAGATATGGACTATGGATAATTTACACCTTAGGCTTTGCTTCTAACTTGGTCCCAAATTGTAAAATGGTCTTATCTATTGGCGATTTCGTTCCAATTCACATTCCAAGTAATATTCGGCATGCTAATTACATTGCCGGTTGCCAAATTGCATTATCTCTTATAGTTTCCGAGATATGGACTATCGATAATTTACACCTTAGGCTCTGCTTCTAACTTGGGCCCAAATTGTAAAATGGTCTTATCTATTGGCGATTTCGTTCCAATTCACATTCCAAGTAATATTCGACATGCTAAATACATTGCCGGTGGCCAAGTTGCATTATCTCTTATAGTTTCCGAGATATGGACTATCGATAATTTACACCTTAGGCTCTGCTTCTAACTTGGGCCCAAATTGTAAAATTGTCTTATCTATTGGCGATTTCGTTCCAATTCACATTCCAAGTAATATTCGGCATGCTAATTACAATGCCGGTTCCCAAATTGCATTATCTCTTATAGTTTCCGAGATATGGACTATCGATTATTTTTAACCTTAGGGTCTGCTTCTAACTTGGGCCCAAACTGTAAAATGGTCTTATCTATTGGCGATTTCGTTCCAATTCACATTCCAAGTAGTATTCGGCATGCTAATTACATTGCCGGTTGCCAAATTGCATCATCTCTTATAGTTTCCGAGATATGGACTATCGATAATTTACACCTTAGGCTCTGCTTCTAACTTGGGCCCAAATTGTAAAATGGCCTTATCTATTGGCGATTTCGTCCCAATTCACATTCCAAGTAATATTCGGCATGCTAATTACATTGCCAGTTGCCAAATTGCATTATCTCTTATAGTTTCCGAGATATGGACTATGGATAATTTACACCTTAGGCTCTGCTTCTAACTTGGGCCCAAATTGTAAAATTTTCTTATCTATTGGCGATTTCATTCCAATTCACATTCCAAGTAATATTCGGCATGCTAATTACATTGCCGGTTGCCAAATTGCATTATCTCTTATAGTTTCCGAGATATGGACTATCGATAATTTACACCTTAGGCTCTGCTTCTAACTTTTGCCCAAATTGTAAAATGGTCTTATCTATTGGCGATTTCGTTCCAATTCACATTCCAAGTAATATTCGGCATGCTAATTACATTGCCGGTTGCCAAATTGCATTATCACTTATAGTTTCCGAGATATGGACTATCGGTAATTTACACCTTAGGCTCTGCTTCTAACTTGGGCCCAAATTGTAAAATCGTCTTATCTATTGGCGATTTCGTTCCAATTCACATTCCAAGTAATATTCGGCATGCTAATTACATTGCCGGTTGCCAAATTGCATTATCTCTGATAGTTTCCGAGATATGGACTATCGATAATTTACACCTTAGGCTCTGCTTCTAACTTGGGCCCAAATTGTAAAATGGTCTTATCTATTGGCGATTTCGTTTCAATTCACATTCCAAGTAATATTCGGCATGCTGATTACATTGCCGGTTGCCAAATTGCATTATCTCTTATAGTTTCCGAGATATGGACTATCGATAATTTACACCTTAGGCTCTGCTTCTAACTTGGGCCCAAATTGTAAAATGGTCTTATCTATTGGCGATTTCGTTCCAATTCACATTCCAAGTGGTATTCGGCATGCTAATTACATTGCCGGTTGCCAAATTGCATTACCTCTTATAGTTTCCGAGATATGGACTATCGATAATTTACACCTTAGGCTCTGCTTCTAACTTGGGCCCAAATTGTAAAATGGTCTTATCTATTGGCGATTTCGTTCCAATTCACATTCCAAGTAATATTCGGCATGCTAATTACATTGCCGGTTGCCAAATTGCATTATCTCTTATAGTTTCCGAGATATGGACTATCGATAATTTACACCTTAGGCTCTGCTTCTAACTTGGGCCCAAATTGTAAAATGGTCTTATCTATTGGCGATTTCGTCCCAATTCACATTCCAAGTAATATTCTGCATGCTAATTACTTTGCCGGTTGCGAAACTGCATTATCTCTTATAGTTTCCGAGATATGGACTATCGATAATTTACACCTTAGGCTCTGCTTCTAACTTGGACCCAAATTGTAAAATGGTCTTATCTATTGGCGATTTCGTTCCAATTCACATTCCAAGTAATATTCGGCATGCTAATTACATTGCCGGTTGCCAAATTGCATTATCTCTTATAGTTTCCGAGATATGGACTATCGATAATTTACACCTTAGGCTCTGCTTCTAACTTGGGCCCAAATTGTAATATGGTCTTATCTATTGGCGATTTCGTTCCAATTCACATTCCAAGTAATATTCGGCATGCTAATTACATTGCCGGTTGCCAAATTGCATTATCTCTTATAGTTTCCGAGATATGGACTATCGATAATTTACACCTTAGGCTCTGCTTCTAACTTGGGCCCAAATTGTAAAATGGTCTTATCTATTGGCGATTTCGTTCCAATTCACACTCCAAGTAATATTCGGCATGCTAATTACATTGCCGGTTGCGAAATTGCATTATCTCTTATAGTTTCCGAGATATGGACTATCCATAATTTACACCTTAGGCTCTGCTTCTAACTTGGGCCCAAATTGTAAAATGGCCTTATCTATTGGCGATTTCGTTCCAATTCACATTCCAAGTAATATTCGGCATGCTAATTACATTGCCGGTGGCCAAGTTGCATTATCTCTTATAGTTTCCGAGATATGGACTATCGATAATTTACACCTTAGGCTCTGCTTCTAACTTGGGCCCAAATTGTAAAATGGTCTTATCTATTGGCGATTTCGTTCCAATTCACATTCCAAGTAATATTCGGCATGCTAATTACAATGCCGGTTCCCAAATTGCATTATCTCTTATAGTTTCCGAGATATGGACTATCGATTATTTTTAACCTTAGGCTCTGCTTCTAACTTGGGCCCAAACTGTAAAATGGTCTTATCTATTGGCGATTTCGTTCCAATTCACATTCCAAGTAGTATTCGGCATGCTAATTACATTGCCGGTTGCCAAATTGCATTATCTCTTATAGTTTCCGAGATATGGACTATCGATAATTTACACCTTAGGCTCTGCTTCTAACTTGGGCCCAAATTGTAAAATGGCCTTATCTATTGGCGATTTCGTCCCAATTCACATTCCAAGTAATATTCGGCATGCTAATTACATTGCCAGTTGCCAAATTGCATTATCTCTTATAGTTTCCGAGATATGGACTATCGATAATTTACACCTTAGGCTCTGCTTCTAACTTGGGCCCAAATTGTAAAATGGCCTTATCTATTGGCGATTTCGTCCCAATTCACATTCCAAGTAATATTCGGCATGCTAATTACATTTCCAGTTGCCAAATTGCATTATCTCTTATAGTTTCCGAGATATGGACTATGGATAATTTACACCTTAGGCTCTGCTTCTAACTTGGGCCCAAATTGTAAAATGGCCTTATCTATTGGCGATTTCGTCCCAATTCACATTCCAAGTAATATTCGGCATG
>NW_027473032.1:0-99336 GCF_030347505.1 Rhynchophorus ferrugineus
TATCTCGGAAACTATAAGAGATAATGCAGTTTCGCAACCGGCAATGTAATTAGCATGCCGAATATTACTTGGAATGTGAATTGGGACGAAATCGCCAATAGATAAGACCATTTTACCATTTGGGCCCAAGTTAGAAGCAGAGCCTAAGGTGTAAATTATCGATAGTCCATATCTCGGAAACTATAAGAGATAATGCAATTTGGCAATCGGTAATGTAATTAGCATGCCGAATATTACTTGGAATGTGAATTGGAACGAAATCGCCAATAGATAAGACCATTTTACAATTTGGGCCCAAGTTAGAAGCAGAGCCTAAGGTGTAAATTATCGATAGTCCATATCTCGGAAACTATAAGAGATAATGCAATTTGGCAACCGGCAATGTAATTAGCATGCCGAATACCACTTGGAATATGAATTGGAACGAAATCGCCAATAGATAAGACCATTTTACAATTTGGGCCCAAGTTAGAAGCAGAGCCTAAGGTGTAAATTATCGATAGTCCATATCTCGGAAACTATAAGAGATAATTCAATTTGGCAACCGGCAATGTAATTAGCATGCCGAATATTACTTGGAATGTGAATTGGAACGAAATCGCCAATAGATAAGACCATTTTACAATTTGGGCCCAAGTTAGAAGCAGAGCCTAAGGTGTAAATTATCGATAGTCCATATCTCGGAAACTATAAGAGATAATGCAATTTGGCAACCGGCAATGTAATTAGCATGCCGAATATTACTTGGAATGTGAATTGGAACGAAATCGCCAATAGATAAGACGATTTTACAATTTGGGCCCAAGTTAGAAGCAGAGCCTAAGGTGTAAATTATCCCATAGTCCATATCTCGGAAACTATAAGAGATAATGCAATTTGGCAACTGGCAATGTAATTAGCATGCCGAATATTACTTGGAATGTGAATTGGGACGAAATCGCCAATAGATAAGACCATTTTACAATTTGGGCCCAAGTTAGAAGCAGAGCCTAAGGTGTAAATTATCGATAGTCCATATCTCGGAAACTATAAGAGATAATGCAATTTGGCAACCGGCAATGTAATTAGCATGCCGAATACTACTTGGAATGTGAATTGGAACGAAATCGCCAATAGATAAGATCATTTTACAGTTTGGGCCCAAGTTAGAAGCAGAGCCTAAGGTTAAAAATAATCGATAGTCCATATCTCGGAAACTATAAGAGATAATGCAATTTGGGAACCGGCAATGTAATTAGCATGCCGAATATTACTTGGAATGTGAATTGGAACGAAATCGCCAATAGATAAGACCATTTTACAATTTGGGCCCAAGTTAGAAGCAGAGCCTAAGGTGTAAATTATCGATAGTCCATATCTCGGAAACTATAAGAGATAATGCAATTTGGCAACCGGCAATGTAATTAGCATGCCGAATATTACTTGGAATGTGAATTGGAACGAAATCGCCAATAGGTAAGACCATTTTACAATTTGGGCCCAAGTTAGAAGCAGAGCCTAAGGTGTAAATTATCGATAGTCCATATCTCGGAAACTATAAGAGATAATTCAATTTTGGCCACCGGCAATGTAATTAGCATGCCGAATATTACTTGGAATGTGAATTGGAACGAAATCGCCAATAGATAAGACCATTTTACAATTTGGACCCAAGTTAGAAGCAGAGCCCTAAGGTGTAAATTATCGATAGTCCATATCTCGGAAACTATAAGAGATAATGCAATTTGGCAACCGGAAATGTAATTAGCATGCCGAATATTACTTGGAATGTGAATTGGAACGAAATCGCCAATAGATAAGGCCATTTTACAATTTGGGCCCAAGTTAGAAGCAGAGCCTAAGGTGTAAATTATCGATAGTCCATATCTCGGAAACTATAAGAGATAATGCAATTTGGCAACCGGCAATGTAATTAGCATGCCGAATATTACTTGGAATGTGAATTGGAACGAAATCGCCAATAGATAAGACCATTTTACAATTTGGGCCCAAGTTAGAAGCAGAGCCTAAGGTGTAAATTATCGATAGTCCATATCTCGGAAACTAAAAGAGATAATGCAATTTGGCAACCGGCAATGTAATTAGCATGCCGAATATTACTTGGAATGTGAATTGGAACGAAATCGCCAATAGATAAGACCATTTTACAATTTGGGCCCAAGATAGAAGCAGAGCCTAAGGTGTAAATTATCGATAGTCCATATCTCGGAAACTATAAGAGATAATGCAGTTTCGCAACCGGCAATGTAATTAGCATGCCGAATATTACTTGGAATGTGAATTGGGACGAAATCGCCAATAGATAAGACCATTTTACCATTTGGGCCCAAGTTAGAAGCAGAGCCTAAGGTGTAAATTATCGATAGTCCATATCTCGGAAACTATAAGAGATAATGCAATTTGGCAATCGGTAATGTAATTAGCATGCCGAATATTACTTGGAATGTGAATTGGAACGAAATCGCCAATAGATAAGACCATTTTACAATTTGGGCCCAAGTTAGAAGCAGAGCCTAAGGTGTAAATTATCGATAGTCCATATCTCGGAAACTATAGAGATAATGCAATTTGGCAACCGGCAATGTAATTAGCATGCCGAATACCACTTGGAATATGAATTGGAACGAAATCGCCAATAGATAAGACCATTTTACAATTTGGGCCCAAGTTAGAAGCAGAGCCTAAGGTGTAAATTATCGATAGTCCATATCTCGGAAACTATAAGAGATAATTCAATTTGGCAACCGGCAATGTAATTAGCATGCCGAATATTACTTGGAATGTGAATTGGAACGAAATCGCCAATAGATAAGACCATTTTACAATTTGGGCCCAAGTTATAAGCAGAGCCTATGGTGTAAATTATCGATAGTCCATATCTCGGAAACTATAAGAGATAATGCAATTTGGCAACCGGCAATGTAATTAGCATGCCGAATATTACTTGGAATGTGAATTGGAACGAAATCGCCAATAGATAAGACCATTTTACAATTTGGGCCCAAGTTAGAAGCAGAGCCTAAGGTGTAAATTATCGATAGTCCATATCTCGGAAACTATAAGAGATAATGCAATTTGGCAACCGGCAATGTAATTAGCATGCCGAATATTACTTGGAATGTGAATTGGAACGAAATCGCCAATAGATAAGACCATTTTACAATTTGGGCCCAAGTTAGAAGCAGAGCCTAAGGTGTAAATTATCGATAGTCCATATCTCGGAAACTATAAGAGATAATGCAATTTGGCAACCGGCAATGTAATTAGCATGCCGAATATTACTTGGAATGTGAATTGGAACGAAATCGCCAATAGGCAAGACCATTTTACAATTTGGGCCCAAGTTAGAAGCAGAGCCTAAGGTGTAAATTATCGATAGTCCATATCTCGGAAACTATAAGAGATAATGCAATTTGGCAACCGGCAATGTAATTAGCATGCCGAATATTACTTGGAATGTGAATTGGAACGAAATCGCCAATAGATAAGACCATTTTACAATTTGGGCCCAAGTTAGAAGCAGAGCCTAAGGTGTAAATTATCGATAGTCCATATCTCGGAAACTATAAGAGATAATGCAATTTGGCAACCGGCAATTTAATTAGCATGCCGAATATTACTTGGGAATATGAATTGGAACGAAATCGCCAATAGATAAGACCATTTTACAATTTGGGCCCAAGTTAGAAGCAGAGCCTAAGGTGTAAATTATCGATAGTCCATATCTCGGAAACTATAAGAGTTAATGCAATTTGGCAACCGGCAATGTAATTAGCATGCCGAATATTACTTGGAATGTGAATTGGAACGAAATCGCCAATAGATAAGACCATTTTACAATTTGGGCCCAAGTTAGAAGCAGAGCCTAAGGTGTAAATTATCGATAGTCCATATCTCGGAAACTATAAGAGATAATGCAATTTGGCAACCGGCAATGTAATTAGCATGCCGAATATTACTTGGAATGTGAATTGGAACGAAATCGCCAATAAGATAAGACCATTTTACGATTTGGGCCCAAGTTAGAAGCAGAGCCCTAAGGTGTAAATTATCGATAGTCCATATCTCGGAAACTATAAGAGATAATGCAATTTGGCAACCGGCAATGTAATTAGCATGCCGAATATTACTTGGAATGTGAATTGGAACGAAATCGCCAATAGATAAGACCATTTTACAATTTGGGCCCAAGTTAGAAGCAGAGCCTAAGGTGTAAATTATTGATAGTCCATATCTCGGAAACTATAAGAGATAATGCAATTTCGCAACCGGCAATGTAATTAGCATGCCGAATATTACTTGGACTGTGAATTGGAACGAAATCGCCAATAGATAAGACCATTTTAAAATTTGGGCCCAAGTTAGAAGCAGAGCCTATGGTGTAAATTATCGATAGTCCATATCTCGGAAACTATAAGAGATAATGCAATTTGGCAACCGGCAATGTAATTAGCATGCCGAATATTACTTGGAATGTGAATTGGAACGAAATCGCCAATAGATAAGACCATTTTACAATTTGGGCCCAAGTTAGAAGCAGAGCCTAAGGTGTAAATTATTGATAGTCCATATCTCGGAAACTATAAGAGATAATGCAATTTCGCAACCGGCAATGTAATTAGCATGCCGAATATCACTTGGAATGTGAATTGGGACGAAATCGCCAATAGATAAGACCATTTTACAATTTGGGCCCAAGTTAGAAGCAGAGCCTAAGGTGTAAATTATCGATAGTCCATATCTCGGAAACTATAAGAGATAATGCAATTTGGAAACCGGCAATGTAATTAGCATGCCGAATATTACTTGAAATGTGAATTGGAACGAAATCGCCAATAGATAAGACCATTTTACAATTTGGGCCCAAGTTATAAGCAGAGCCTATGGTGTAAATTATCGATAGTCCATATCTCGGAAACTATAAGAGATAATGCAATTTGGCAACCGGCAATGAAATTAGCATGCCGAATATTACTTGGAATGTGAATTGGAACGAAATCGCCAATAGATAAGACCATTTTACAATTTGGGCCCAAGTTAGAAGCAGAGCCTAAGGTGTAAATTATCGATAGTCCATATCTCGGAAACTATAAGAGATAATGCAATTTGGCAACCGGCAATGTAATTAGCATGCCGAATATTACTTGGAATGTGAATTGGAACGGAATCGCCAATAGATAAGACCATTTTACAATTTGGGCCCAAGTTAGAAGCAGAGCCTAAGGTGTAAATTATCGATAGTCCATATCTCGGAAACTATAAGAGATAATGCAATTTGGCAACCGGCAATGTAATTAGCATGCCGAATATTACTTGGAATGTGAATTGGAACGAAATCGCTAATAGGTAAGACCATTTTACAATTTGGGCCCAAGTTAGAAGCAGAGCCTAAGGTGTAAATTATCGATAGTCCATATCTCGGAAACTATAAGAGATAATGCAATTTGGCAACCGGCAATGTAATTAGCATGCCGAATATTACTTGGAATGTGAATTGGAACGAAATCGCCAATAGATAAGACCATTTTACAATTTGGGCCCAAGTTAGAAGCAGAGCCTAAGGTGTAAATTATCGATAGTCCATATCTCGGAAACTATAAGAGATAATGCAATTTGGCAACCGGCAATTTAATTAGCATGCCGAATATTACTTGGAATGTGAATTGGAACGAAATCGCCAATAGATAAGACCATTTTACAATTTGGGCCCAAGTTAGAAGCAGAGCCTAAGGTGTAAATTATCGATAGTCCATATCTCGGAAACTATAAGAGTTAATGCAATATGGCAACCGGCAATGTTATTAGCATGCCGAATATTACTTGGAATGTGAATTGGAACGAAATCGCCAATAGATAAGACCATTTTACAATTTGGGCCCAAGTTAGAAGCAGAGCCTAAGGTGTAAATTATCGATAGTCCATATCTCGGAAACTATAAGAGATAATGCAATTTGGCAACCGGCAATGTAATTAGCATGCCGAATATTACTTGGAATGTGAATTGGAACGAAATCGCCAATAGATAAGACCATTTTACGATTTGGGCCCAAGTTAGAAGCAGAGCCTAAGGTGTAAATTATCGATAGTCCATATCTCGGAAACTATAAGAGATAATGCAATTTGGCAACCGGCAATGTAATTAGCATGCCGAATATTACTTGGAATGTGAATTGGAACGAAATCGCCAATAGATAAGACCATTTTACAATTTGGGCCCAAGTTAGAAGCAGAGCCTAAGGTGTAAATTATTGATAGTCCATATCTCGGAAACTATAAGAGATAATGCAATTTCGCAACCGGCAATGTAATTAGCAAGCCGAATATTACTTGGAATGTGAATTGGAACGAAATCGCCAATAGATAAGACCATTTTACAATTTGGGCCCAAGTTAGAAGCAGAGCCTAAGGTGTAAATTATTGATAGTCCATATCTCGGAAACTATAAGAGATAATGCAATTTGGCAACCGGCAATGTAATTAGCATGCCGAATATTACTTGGAATGTGAATTGGAACGAAATCGCCAATAGATAAGACCAATTTACAATTTGGGCCCAAGTTAGAAGCAGAGCCTAAGGTGTAAATTATCGATAGTCCATATCTCGGAAACTATAAGAGATAATGCAATTTGGCAACCGGCAATGTAATTAGCATGCCGAATATTACTTGGAATGTGAATTGGAACGAAATCGCCAATAGATAAGACCATTTTACAATTTGGGCCCAGTTAGAAGCAGAGCGTAAGGTGTAAATTATTGATAGTCCATATCTCGGAAACTATAAGAGATAATGCAATTTCGCAACCGGCAATGTAATTAGCATGCCGAATATCACTTGGAATGTGAATTGGGACGAAATCGCCAATAGATAAGACCATTTTACAATTTGGGCCCAAGTTAGAAGCAGAGCCTAAGGTGTAAATTATCGATAGTCCATATCTCGGAAACTATAAGAGATAATGCAATTTGGCAACCGGCAATGTAATTAGCATGCCGAATATTACTTGGAATGTGAATTGGAACGAAATCGCCAATAGATAAGACCATTTTACAATTTGGGCCCAAGTTATAAGCAGAGCCTATGGTGTAAATTATCGATAGTCCATATCTCGGAAACTATAAGAGATAATGCAATTTGGCAACCGGCAATGAAATTAGCATGCCGAATATTACTTGGAATGTGAATTGGAACGAAATCGCCAATAGATAAGACCATTTTACAATTTGGGCCCAAGTTAGAAGCAGAGCCTAAGGTGTAAATTATTGATAGTCCATATCTCGGAAACTATAAGAGATAATGCAATTTCGCAACCGGCAATGTAATTAGCATGCCGAATATCACTTGGAATGTGAATTGGGACGAAATCGCCAATAGATAAGACCATTTTACAATTTGGGCCCAAGTTAGAAGCAGAGCCTAAGGTGTAAATTATCGATAGTCCATATCTCGGAAACTATAAGAGATAATGCAATTTGGAAACCGGCAATGTAATTAGCATGCCGAATATTACTTGGAATGTGAATTGGAACGAAATCGCCAATAGATAAGACCATTTTACAATTTGGGCCCAAGTTATAAGCAGAGCCTATGGTGTAAATTATCGATAGTCCATATCTCGGAAACTATAAGAGATAATGCAATTTGGCAACCGGCAATGAAATTAGCATGCCGAATATTACTTGGAATGTGAATTGGAACGAAATCGCCAATAGATAAGACCATTTTACAATTTGGGCCCAAGTTAGAAGCAGAGCCTAAGGTGTAAATTATCGATAGTCCATATCTCGGAAACTATAAGAGATAATGCAATTTGGCAACCGGCAATGTAATTAGCATGCCGAATATTACTTGGAATGTGAATTGGAACGAAATCGCCAATAGATAAGACCATTTTACAATTTGGGCCCAAGTTAGAAGCAGAGCCTAAGGTGTAAATTATCGATAGTCCATATCTCGGAAACTATAAGAGATAATGCAATTTGGCAACCGGCAATGTAATTAGCATGCCGAATATTACTTGGAATGTGAATTGGAACGAAATCGCTAATAGGTAAGACCATTTTACAATTTGGGCCCAAGTTAGAAGCAGAGCCTAAGGTGTAAATTATCGATAGTCCATATCTCGGAAACTATAAGAGATAATGCAATTTGGCAAACGGCAATGTAATTAGCATGCCGAATATTACTTGGTATGTGAATTGGAACGAAATCGCCAATAGATAAGACCATTTTACAATTTGGGCCCAAGTTAGAAGCAGAGCCTAAGGTGTAAATTATCGATAGTCCATATCTCGGAAACTATAAGAGATAATGCAATTTGGCAACCGGCAATTTAATTAGCATGCCGAATATTACTTGGAATGTGAATTGGAACGAAATCGCCAATAGATAAGACCATTTTACAATTTGGGCCCAAGTTAGAAGCAGAGCCTAAGGTGTAAATTATCGATAGTCCATACCTCGGAAACTATAAGAGTTAATGCAATTTGGCAACCGGCAATGTAATTAGCATGCCGAATATTACTTGGAATGTGAATTGGAACGAAATCGCCAATAGATAAGACCATTTTACAATTTGGGCCCAAGTTAGAAGCAGAGCCTAAGGTGTAAATTATCGATAGTCCCATATCTCGGAAACTATAAGAGATAATGCAATTTGGCAACCGGCAATGTAATTAGCATGCCGAATATTACTTGGAATGTGAATTGGAACGAAATCGCCAATAGATAAGACCATTTTACGATTTGGGCCCAAGTTAGAAGCAGAGCCTAAGGTGTAAATTATCGATAGTCCATATCTCGGAAACTATAAGAGATAATGCAATTTGGCAACCGGCAATGTAATTAGCATGCCGAATATTACTTGGAATGTGAATTGGAACGAAATCGCCAATAGATAAGACCATTTTACAATTTGGGCCCAAGTTAGAAGCAGAGCCTAAGGTGTAAATTATCGATAGTCCATATCTCGGAAACTATAAGAGATAATGCAATTTGGCAACCGGCAATTTAATTAGCATGCCGAATATTACTTGGAATGTGAATTGGAACGAAATCGCCAATAGATAAGACCATTTTACAATTTGGGCCCAAGTTAGAAGCAGAGCCTAAGGTGTAAATTATCGATAGTCCATACCTCGGAAACTATAAGAGTTAATGCAATTTGGCAACCGGCAATGTAATTAGCATGCCGAATATTACTTGGAATGTGAATTGGAACGAAATCGCCAATAGATAAGACCATTTTACAATTTGGGCCCAAGTTAGAAGCAGAGCCTAAGGTGTAAATTATCGATAGTCCATATCTCGGAAACTATAAGAGATAATGCAATTTGGCAACCGGCAATGTAATTAGCATGCCGAATATTACTTGGAATGTGAATTGGAACGAAATCGCCAATAGATAAGACCATTTTACGATTTGGGCCCAAGTTAGAAGCAGAGCCTAAGGTGTAAATTATCGATAGTCCATATCTCGGAAACTATAAGAGATAATGCAATTTGGCAACCGGCAATGTAATTAGCATGCCGAATATTACTTGGAATGTGAATTGGAACGAAATCGCCAATAGATAAGACCATTTTACAATTTGGGCCCAAGTTAGAAGCAGAGCCTAAGGTGTAAATTATTGATAGTCCATATCTCGGAAACTATAAGAGATAATGCAATTTCGCAACCGGCAATGTAATTAGCATGCCGAATATTACTTGGAATGTGAATTGGAACGAAATCGCCAATAGATAAGACCATTTTACAATTTGGGCCCAAGTTAGAAGCAGAGCCTAAGGTGTAAATTATTGATAGTCCATATCTCGGAAACTATAAGAGATAATGCAATTTGGCAACCGGCAATGTAATTAGCATGCCGAATATTACTTGGAATGTGAATTGGAACGAAATCGCCAATAGATAAGACCATTTTACAATTTGGGCCCAAGTTAGAAGCAGAGCCTAAGGTGTAAATTATCGATAGTCCATATCTCGGAAACTATAAGAGATAATGCAATTTGGCAACCGGCAATGTAATTAGCATGCCGAATATTACTTGGAATGTGAATTGGAACGAAATCGCCAATAGATAAGACCATTTTACAATTTGGGCCCAAGTTAGAAGCAGAGCCTAAGGTGTAAATTATCGATAGTCCATATCTCGGAAACTATAAGAGATAATGCAATTTGGCAACTGGCAATGTAATTAGCATGCCGAATATTACTTGGAATGTGAATTGGAACGAAATCGCCAATAGATAAGACCATTTTACAATTTGGGCCCAAGTTAGAAGCAGAGCCTAAGGTGTAAATTATTGATAGTCCATATCTCGGAAACTATAAGAGATAATGCAATTTCGCAACCGGCAATGTAATTAGCATGCCGAATATCACTTGGAATGTGAATTGGGACGAAATCGCCAATAGATAAGACCATTTTACAATTTGGGCCCAAGTTAGAAGCAGAGCCTAAGGTGTAAATTATCGATAGTCCATATCTCGGAAACTATAAGAGATAATGCACTTTGGCAACCGGCAATGTAATTAGCATGCCGAATATTACTTGGAATGTGAATTGGAACGAAATCGCCAATAGATAAGACCATTTTACAATTTGGGCCCAAGTTAGAAGCAGAGCCTAAAGTGTAAATTATCGATAGTCCATATCTCGGAAACTATAAGAGATAATGCAATTTGGCAACCGGCAATGTAATTAGCATGCCGAATATTACTTGGAATGTGAATTGGAACGAAATCGCCAATAGATAAGACCATTTTACAATTTGGGCCCAAGTTAGAAGCAGAGCCTAAGGTGTAAATTATCGATAGTCCATATCTCGGAAACTATAAGAGATAATGCAATTTGGCAACCGGCAATGTAATTAGCATGCCGAATATTACTTGGAATGTGAATTGGAACGAAATCGCCAATAGATAAGACCATTTTACAATTTGGGCCCAAGTTATAAGCAGAGCCTATGGTGTAAATTATCGATAGTCCATATCTCGGAAACTATAAGAGATAATGCAATTTGGCAACCGGCAATGTAATTAGCATGCCGAATATTACTTGGAATGTGAATTGGAACGAAATCGCCAATAGATAAGACCATTTTACAATTTGGGCCCAAGTTAGAAGCAGAGCCTAAGGTGTAAATTATCGATAGTCCATATCTCGGAAACTATAAGAGATAATGCAATTTGGCAACCGGCAATGTAATTAGCATGCCGAATATTACTTGGAATGTGAATTGGAACGAAATCGCCAATAGGTAAGACCATTTTACAATTTGGGCCCAAGTTAGAAGCAGAGCCTAAGGTGTAAATTATCGATAGTCCATATCTCGGAAACTATAAGAGATATTGCAATTTGGCAACCGGCAATGTAATTAGCATGCCGAATATTACTTGGAATGTGAATTGGAACGAAATCGCCAATAGATAAGACCATTTTACAATTTGGGCCCAAGTTAGAAGCAGAGCCTAAGGTGTAAATTATCGATAGTCCATATCTCGGAAACTATAAGAGATAATGCAATTTGGCAACCGGCAATTTAATTAGCATGCCGAATATTACTTGGAATGTGAATTGGAACGAAATCGCCAATAGATAAGACCATTTTACAATTTGGGCCCAAGTTAGAAGCAGAGCCTAAGGTGTAAATTATCGATAGTCCATATCTCGGAAACTATAAGAGTTAATGCAATTTGGCAACCGGCAATGTAATTAGCATGCCGAATATTACTTGGAATGTGAATTGGAACGAAATCGCCAATAGATAAGACCATTTTACAATTTGGGCCCAAGTTAGAAGCAGAGCCTAAGGTGTAAATTATCGATAGTCCATATCTCGGAAACTATAAGAGATAATGCAATTTGGCAACCGGCAATGTAATTAGCATGCCGAATATTACTTGGAATGTGAATTGGAACGAAATCGCCAATAAGGTTCGTCCATTTTACGATTTGGGCCCAAGTTAGAAGCAGAGCCTAAGGTGTAAATTATCGATAGTCCATATCTCGGAAACTATAAGAGATAATGCAATTTGGCAACCGGCAATGTAATTAGCATGCCGAATATTACTTGGAATGTGAATTGGAACGAAATCGCCAATAGATAAGACCATTTTACAATTTGGGCCCAAGTTAGAAGCAGAGCCTAAGGTGTAAATTATTGATAGTCCATATCTCGGAAACTATAAGAGATAATGCAATTTCGCAACCGGCAATGTAATTAGCATGCCGAATATTACTTGGAATGTGAATTGGAACGAAATCGCCAATAGATAAGACCATTTTACAATTTGGGCCCAAGTTAGAAGCAGAGCCTATGGTGTAAATTATCGATAGTCCATATCTCGGAAACTATAAGAGATAATGCAATTTGGCAACCGGCAATGTAATTAACATGCCGAATATTACTTGGAATGTGAATTGGAACGAAATCGCCAATAGATAAGACCATTTTACAATTTGGGCCCAAGTTAGAAGCAGAGCCTAAGGTGTAAATTATTGATAGTCCATATCTCGGAAACTATAAGAGATAATGCAATTTCGCAACCGGCAATGTAATTAGCATGCCGAATATTACTTGGAATGTGAATTGGAACGAAATCGCCAATAGATAAGACCATTTTACAATTTGGGCCCAAGTTAGAAGCAGAGCCTAAGGTGTAAATTATCGATAGTCCATATCTCGGAAACTATAAGAGATAATGCAATTTGGCAACCGGCAATGTAATTAGCATGCCGAATATTACTTGGAATGTGAATTGGAACGAAATCGCCAATAGATAAGACCATTTTACGATTTGGGCCCAAGTTAGAAGCAGAGCCTAAGGTGTAAATTATCGATAGTCCATATCTCGGAAACTATAAGAGATAATGCAATTTGGCAACCGGCAATGTAATTAGCATGCCGAATATTACTTGGAATGTGAATTGGAACGAAATCGCCAATAGATAAGACCATTTTACAATTTGGGCCCAAGTTAGAAGCAGAGCCTAAGGTGTAAATTATTGATAGTCCATATCTCGGAAACTATAAGAGATAATGCAATTTCGCAACCGGCAATGTAATTAGCATGCCGAATATTACTTGGAATGTGAATTGGAACGAAATCGCCAATAGATAAGACCATTTTACAATTTGGGCCCAAGTTAGAAGCAGAGCCTAAGGTGTAAATTATTGATAGTCCATATCTCGGAAACTATAAGAGATAATGCAATTTGGCAACCGGCAATGTAATTAGCATGCCGAATATTACTTGGAATGTGAATTGGAACGAAATCGCCAATAGATAAGACCATTTTACAATTTGGGCCCAAGTTAGAAGCAGAGCCTAAGGTGTAAATTATCGATAGTCCATATCTCGGAAACTATAAGAGATAATGCAATTTGGCAACCGGCAATGTAATTAGCATGCCGAATATTACTTGGAATGTGAATTGGAACGAAATCGCCAATAGATAAGACCATTTTACAATTTGGGCCCAAGTTAGAAGCAGAGCCTAAGGTGTAAATTATCGATAGTCCATATCTCGGAAACTATAAGAGATAATGCAATTTGGCAACTGGCAATGTAATTAGCATGCCGAATATTACTTGGAATGTGAATTGAAACGAAATCGCCAATAGATAAGACCATTTTACAATTTGGGCCCAAGTTAGAAGCAGAGCCTAAGGTGTAAATTATTGATAGTCCATATCTCGGAAACTATAAGAGATAATGCAATTTCGCAACCGGCAATGTAATTAGCATGCCGAATATCACTTGGAATGTGAATTGGGACGAAATCGCCAATAGATAAGACCATTTTACAATTTGGGCCCAAGTTAGAAGCAGAGCCTAAGGTGTAAATTATCGATAGTCCATATCTCGGAAACTATAAGAGATAATGCACTTTGGCAACCGGCAATGTAATTAGCATGCCGAATATTACTTGGAATGTGAATTGGAACGAAATCGCCAATAGATAAGACCATTTTACAATTTGGGCCCAAGTTAGAAGCAGAGCCTAAAGTGTAAATTATCGATAGTCCATATCTCGGAAACTATAAGAGATAATGCAATTTGGCAACCGGCAATGTAATTAGCATGCCGAATATTACTTGGAGTGTGAATTGGAACGAAATCGCCAATAGATAAGACCATTTTACAATTTGGGCCCAAGTTAGAAGCAGAGCCTAAGGTGTAAATTATCGATAGTCCATATCTCGGAAACTATAAGAGATAATGCAATTTGGCAACCGGCAATGTAATTAGCATGCCGAATATTACTTGGAATGTGAATTGGAACGAAATCGCCAATAGATAAGACCATTTTACAATTTGGGCCCAAGTTATAAGCAGAGCCTATGGTGTAAATTATCGATAGTCCATATCTCGGAAACTATAAGAGATAATGCAATTTGGCAACCGGCAATGTAATTAGCATGCCGAATATTACTTGGAATGTGAATTGGAACGAAATCGCCAATAGGTAAGACCATTTTACAATTTGGGCCCAAGTTAGAAGCAGAGCCTAAGGTGTAAATTATCGATAGTCCATATCTCGGAAACTATAAGAGATAATGCAATTTGGCAACCGGCAATGTAATTAGCATGCCGAATATTACTTGGAATGTGAATTGGAACGAAATCGCCAATAGATAAGACCATTTTACAATTTGGGCCCAAGTTAGAAGCAGAGCCTAAGGTGTAAATTATCGATAGTCCATATCTCGGAAACTATAAGAGATAATGCAATTTGGCAACCGGCAATTTAATTAGCATGCCGAATATTACTTGGAATGTGAATTGGAACGAAATCGCCAATAGATAAGACCATTTTACAATTTGGGCCCAAGTTAGAAGCAGAGCCTAAGGTGTAAATTATCGATAGTCCATATCTCGGAAACTATAAGAGTTAATGCAATTTGGCAACCGGCAATGTAATTAGCATGCCGAATATTGCTTGGAATGTGAATTGGAACGAAATCGCCAATAGATAAGACCATTTTACAATTTGGGCCCAAGTTAGAAGCAGAGCCTAAGGCGTAAATTATCGATAGTCCATATCTCGGAAACTATAAGAGATAATGCAATTTGGCAACCGGCAATGTAATTGGCATGCCGAATATTACTTGGAATGTGAATTGGAACGAAATCGCCAATAAGATAAGACCATTTTACGATTTGGGCCCAAGTTAGAAGCAGAGCCTAAGGTGTAAATTATCGATAGTCCATATCTCGGAAACTATAAGAGATAATGCAATTTGGCAACCGGCAATGTAATTAGCATGCCGAATATTACTTGGAATGTGAATTGGAACGAAATCGCCAATAGATAAGACCATTTTACAATTTGGGCCCAAGTTAGAAGCAGAGCCTAAGGTGTAAATTATTGATAGTCCATATCTCGGAAACTATAAGAGATAATGCAATTTCGCAACCGGCAATGTAATTAGCATGCCGAATATTACTTGGAATGTGAATTGGAACGAAATCGCCAATAGATAAGACCATTTTACAATTTGGGCCCAAGTTAGAAGCAGAGCCTATGGTGTAAATTATCGATAGTCCATATCTCGGAAACTATAAGAGATAATGCAATTTGGCAACCGGCAATGTAATTAGCATGCCGAATATTACTTGGAATGTGAATTGGAACGAAATCGCCAATAGATAAGACCATTTTACAATTTGGGCCCAAGTTAGAAGCAGAGCCTAAGGTGTAAATTATTGATAGTCCATATCTCGGAAACTATAAGAGATAATGCAATTTCGCAACCGGCAATGTAATTAGCATGCCGAATATCACTTGGAATGTGAATTGGGACGAAATCGCCAATAGATAAGACCATTTTACAATTTGGGCCCAAGTTAGAAGCAGAGCCTAAGGTGTAAATTATCGATAGTCCATATCTCGGAAACTATAAGAGATAATGCAATTTGGAAACCGGCAATGTAATTAGCATGCCGAATATTACTTGGAATGTGAATTGGAACGAAATCGCCAATAGATAAGACCATTTTACAATTTGGGCCCAAGTTATAAGCAGAGCCTATGGTGTAAATTATCGATAGTCCATATCTCGGAAACTATAAGAGATAATGCAATTTGGCAACCGGCAATGAAATTAGCATGCCGAATATTACTTGGAATGTGAATTGGAACGAAATCGCCAATAGATAAGACCATTTTACAATTTGGGCCCAAGTTAGAAGCAGAGCCTAAGGTGTAAATTATCGATAGTCCATATCTCGGAAACTATAAGAGATAATGCAATTTGGCAACCGGCAATGTAATTAGCATGCCGAATATTACTTGGAATGTGAATTGGAACGGAATCGCCAATAGATAAGACCATTTTACAATTTGGGCCCAAGTTAGAAGCAGAGCCTAAGGTGTAAATTATCGATAGTCCATATCTCGGAAACTATAAGAGATAATGCAATTTGGCAACCGGCAATGTAATTAGCATGCCGAATATTACTTGGAATGTGAATTGGAACGAAATCGCTAATAGGTAAGACCATTTTACAATTTGGGCCCAAGTTAGAAGCAGAGCCTAAGGTGTAAATTATCGATAGTCCATATCTCGGAAACTATAAGAGATAATGCAATTTGGCAACCGGCAATGTAATTAGCATGCCGAATATTACTTGGAATGTGAATTGGAACGAAATCGCCAATAGATAAGACCATTTTACAATTTGGGCCCAAGTTAGAAGCAGAGCCTAAGGTGTAAATTATCGATAGTCCATATCTCGGAAACTATAAGAGTTAATGCAATATGGCAACCGGCAATGTAATTAGCATGCCGAATATTACTTGGAATGTGAATTGGAACGAAATCGCCAATAGATAAGACCATTTTACAATTTGGGCCCAAGTTAGAAGCAGAGCCTAAGGTGTAAATTATCGATAGTCCATATCTCGGAAACTATAAGAGATAATGCAATTTGGCAACCGGCAATGTAATTAGCATGCCGAATATTACTTGGAATGTGAATTGGAACGAAATCGCCAATAGATAAGACCATTTTACGATTTGGGCCCAAGTTAGAAGCAGAGCCTAAGGTGTAAATTATCGATAGTCCATATCTCGGAAACTATAAGAGATAATGCAATTTGGCAACCGGCAATGTAATTAGCATGCCGAATATTACTTGGAATGTGAATTGGAACGAAATCGCCAATAGATAAGACCATTTTACAATTTGGGCCCAAGTTAGAAGCAGAGCCTAAGGTGTAAATTATTGATAGTCCATATATCGGAAACTATAAGAGATAATGCAATTTCGCAACCGGCAATGTAATTAGCAAGCCGAATATTACTTGGAATGTGAATTGGAACGAAATCGCCTATAGATAAGACCATTTTACAATTTGGGCCCAAGTTAGAAGCAGAGCCTAAGGTGTAAATTATTGATAGTCCATATCTCGGAAACTATAAGAGATAATGCAATTTGGCAACCGGCAATGTAATTAGCATGCCGAATATTACTTGGAATGTGAATTGGAACGAAATCGCCAATAGATAAGACCATTTTACAATTTGGGCCCAAGTTAGAAGCAGAGCCTAAGGTGTAAATTATCGATAGTCCATATCTCGGAAACTATAAGAGATAATGCAATTTGGCAACCGGCAATGTAATTAGCATGCCGAATATTACTTGGAATGTGAATTGGAACGAAATCGCCAATAGATAAGACCATTTTACAATTTGGGCCCAAGTTAGAAGCAGAGCCTAAGGTGTAAATTATCGATAGTCCATATCTCGGAAACTATAAGAGATAATGCAATTTGGCAACTGGCAATGTAATTAGAATGCCGAATATTACTTGGAATGTGAATTGGAACGAAATCGCCAATAGATAAGACCATTTTACAATTTGGGCCCAAGTTAGAAGCAGAGCCTAAGGTGTAAATTATTGATAGTCCATATCTCGGAAACTATAAGAGATAATGCAATTTCGCAACCGGCAATGTAATTAGCATGCCGAATATCACTTGGAATGTGAATTGGGACGAAATCGCCAATAGATAAGACCATTTTACAATTTGGGCCCAAGTTAGAAGCAGAGCCTAAGGTGTAAATTATCGATAGTCCATATCTCGGAAACTATAAGAGATAATGCAATTTGGCAACCGGCAATGTAATTAGCATGCCGAATATTACTTGGAATGTGAATTGGAACGAAATCGCCAATAGATAAGGCCATTTTACAATTTGGGCCCAAGTTAGAAGCAGAGCCTAAAGTGTAAATTATCGATAGTCCATATCTCGGAAACTATAAGAGATAATGCAATTTGGCAACCGGCAATGTAATTAGCATGCCGAATATTACTTGGAATGTGAATTGGAACGAAATCGCCAATAGATAAGACCATTTTACAATTTGGGCCCAAGTTAGAAGCAGAGCCTAAGGTGTAAATTATCGATAGTCCATATCTCGGAAACTATAAGAGATAATGCAATTTGGCAACCGGCAATGTAATTAGCATGCCGAATATTACTTGGAATGTGAATTGGAACGAAATCGCCAATAGATAAGACCATTTTACAATTTGGGCCCAAGTTAGAAGCAGAGCCTAAGGTGTAAATTATCGATAGTCCATATCTCGGAAACTATAAGAGATAATGCAATTTGGCAACCGGCAATGTAATTAGCATGCCAAATATTACTTGGAATGTGAATTGGAACGAAATCGCCAATAGGTAAGACCATTTTACAATTTGGGCCCAAGTTAGAAGCAGAGCCTAAGATGTAAATTATCGATAGTCCATATCTCGGAAACTATAAGAGATAATTCAATTTGGCAACTGGCAATGTAATTAGCATGCCGAATATTACTTGGAATGTGAATTGGAACGAAATCGCCAATAGATAAGACCATTTTACAATTTGGGCCCAAGTTAGAAGCAGAGCCTAAGGTGTAAATTATCGATAGTCCATATCTCGGAAACTATAAGAGATAATGCAATTTGGCAACAGGCAATGTAATTAGCATGCCGAATATTACTTGGAATGTGAATTGGAACGAAATCGCCAATAGATAAGACCATTTTACAATTTGGGCCCAAGTTAGAAGCAGAGCCTAAGGTGTAAATTATCGATAGTCCATATCTCGGAAACTATAAGAGATAATGCAATTTGGCAACCGGCAATGTAATTAGCATGCCGAATATTACTTGGAATGTGAATTGGAACGAAATCGCCAATAGATAAGACCATTTTACAATTTGGGCCCAAGTTAGAAGCAGAGCCTAAGGAGTAAATTATTGATAGTCCATATCTCGGAAACTATAAGAGATAATGCAATTTCGCAACCGGCAATGTAATTAGCATGCCGAATATCACTTGGAATGTGAATTGGGACGAAATCGCCAATAGATAAGACCATTTTACAATTTGGGCCCAAGTTAGAAGCAGAGCCTAAGGTGTAAATTATCGATAGTCCATATCTCGGAAACTATAAGAGATAATGCAATTTGGCAACCGGCAATGTAATTAGCATGCCGAATATTACTTGGAATGTGAATTGGAACGAAATCGCCAATAGATAAGACCATTTTACAATTTGGGCCCAAGTTAGAAGCAGAGCCTAAGGTGTAAATTATCGATAGTCCATATCTCGGAAACTATAAGAGATAATGCAATTTGGCAACCGGCAATGTAATTAGCATGCCGAATATTACTTGGAATGTGAATTGGAACGAAATCGCCAATAGGTAAGACCATTTTACAATTTGGGCCCAAGTTAGAAGCAGAGCCTAAGGTGTAAATTATCGATAGTCCATATCTCGGAAACTATAAGAGATAATTCAATTTGGCAACCGGCAATGTAATTAGCATGCCGAATATTACTTGGAATGTGAATTGGAACGAAATCGCCAATAAATAAGACCATTTTACAATTTGGGCCCAAGTTAGAAGCAGAGCCTAAGGTGTAAATTATCGATAATCCATATCTCGGAAACTATAAGAGATAATGCAATTTGGCAACCGGCAATGTAATTAGCATGCCGAATATTACTTGGAATGTGAATTGGGACGAAATCGCCAATAGATAAGACCATTTTACAATTTGGGCCCAAGTTAGAAGCAGAGCCTAAGGTGTAAATTATCGATAGTCCATATCTGTGAAACTATAAGAGATAATGCAATTTCGCAAACGGCAATGTAATTAGCATGCCGAATATTAATTGGAGTGTGAATTGGAACGAAATCGCCAATAGATAAGACCATTTTACAATTTGGGCCCAAGTTAGAAGCAGAGCCTAAGGTGTAAATTATCTATAGTCCATATCTCGGAAACTATAAGAGATAATGCAATTTGGCAACCGGCAATGTAATTAGCATGCCGAATATTACTTGGAATGTGAATTGGAACGAAATCGCCAATAGATAAGACCATTTTACAATTTGGGCCCAAGTTAGAAGCAGAGCCTAAGGTGTAAATTATCGATAGTCCATATCTCGGAAACTATAAGAGATAATGCAATTTGGCAACCGGCAATGTAATTAGCATGCCGAATATTACTTGGAATGTGAATTGGAACGAAATCGCCAATAGATAAGACCATTTTACAATTTGGGCCCAAGTTAGAAGCAGAGCCTAAGGTGTAAATTATCGATAGTCCATATCTCGGAAACTATAAGAGATAATGCAATTTGGCAACCGGCAATGTAATTAGCATGCCGAATATTACTTGGAATGTGAATTGGAACGAAATCGCCAATAGATAAGACCATTTTACAATTTGGGCCCAATTTAGAAGCAGAGCCTAAGGTGTAAATTATCGATAGTCCATATCTCGGAAACTATAAGAGATAATGCAATTTGGCAACCGGCAATGTAATTAGCATGCCGAATATTACTTGGAATGTGAATTGGAACGAAATCGCCAATAGATAAGACCATTTTACAATTTGGGCCCAAGTTAGAAGCAGAGCCTAAGGTGTAAATAATTGATAGTCCATATCTCGGAAACTATAAGAGATAATGCAATTTCGCAACCGGCAATGTAATTAGCATGCCGAATATCACTTGGAATGTGAATTGGGACGAAATCGCCAATAGATAAGACCATTTTACAATTTGGGCCCAAGTTAGAAGCAGAGCCTAAGGTGTAAATTATTGATAGTCCATATCTCGGAAACTATAAGAGATAATGCAATTTCGCAACCGGCAATGTAATTAGCATGCCGAATATCACTTGGAATGTGAATTGGGACGAAATCGCCAATAGATAAGACCATTTTACAATTTGGGCCCAAGTTAGAAGCAGAGCCTAAGGTGTAAATTATCGATAGTCTATATTTCGGAAACTATAAGAGATAATGCAATTTGGCAACCGGCAATGTAATTAGCATGCCGAATATTACTTGGAATGTGAATTGGAACGAAATCGCCAATAGATAAGACCATTTTACAATTTGGGCCCAAGTTAGAAGCAGAGCCTAAGGTGTAAATTATCGATAGTCCATATCTCGGAAACTATAAGAGATAATGCAATTTGGCAACCGGCAATGTAATTAGCATGCCGAATATTACTTGGAAAGTGAATTGGAACGAAATCGCCAATTGATAAGACCATTTTACAATTTGGGCCCAAGTTAGAAGCAGAGCCTAAGGTGTAAATTATCGATAGTCCATATCTCGGAAACTATAAGAGATAATGCAATTTGGCAACCGGCAATGTAATTAGCATGCCGAACATTACTTGGAATGTGAATTGGAACGAAATCGCCAATAGATAAGACCATTTTACAATTTGGGCCCAAGTTAGAAGCAGAGCCTAAGGTGTAAATTATCGATAGTCCATATCTCGGAAACTATAAGAGATAATGCAATTTGGCAACCGGCAATGTAATTAGCATGCCGAATATTACTTGGAATGTGAATTGGAACGAAATCGCCAATAGATAAGACCATTTTACAATTTGGGCCCAAGTTAGAAGCAGAGCCTAAGGTGTAAATTATCGATAGTCTATATATCGGAAACTATAAGAGATAATGCAATTTGGCAACCGGCAATGTAATTAGCATGCCGAATATTACTTGGAATGTGAATTGGAACGAAATCGCCAATAGATAAGACCATTTTACAATTTGGGCCCAAGTTAGAAGCAGAACCTAAGGTGTAAATTATCGATAGTCCATATCACGGAAACTATAAGAGATAATGCAATTTGGCAACCGGCAATGTAATTAGCATGCCGAATATTACTTGGAATGTGAATTGGAACGAAATCGCCAATAGATAAGACCATTTTACAATTTGGGCCCAAGTTAGAAGCAGAGCCTAAGGAGTAAATTATTGATAGTCCATATCTCGGAAACTATAAGAGATAATGCAATTTGGCAACCGGCAATGTAATTAGCATGCCGAACATTACTTGGAATGTGAATTGGAACGAAATCGCCAACAGATAAGACCATTTTACAATTTGGGCCCAAGTTAGAAGCAGAGCCTAAGGTGTAAATTATCGATAGTCCATATCTCGGAAACTATAAGAGATAATGCAATTTCGCAACCGGCAATGTAATTAGCATGCCGAATATTACTTGGAGTGTGAATTGGAACGAAATCGCCAATAGATAAGACCATTTTACAATTTGGGCCCAAGTTAGAAGCAGAGCCTAAGGTGTAAATTATCGATAGTCCATATCTCGGAAACTATAAGAGATAATGCAATTTGGCAACCGGCAATGTAATTAGCATGCCGAACATTACTTGGAATGTGAATTGGAACGAAATCGCCAATAGATAAGACCATTTTACAATTTGGGCCCAAGTTAGAAGCAGAGCCTAAGGTGTAAATTATCGATAGTCCATATCTCGGAAACTATAAGAGATAATGCAATTTGGCAACCGGCAATGTAATTAGCATGCCGAATATTACTTGGAATGTGAATTGGAACGAAATCGCCAATAGATAAGACCATTTTACAATTTGGGCCCAAGTTAGAAGCAGAGCCTAAGGTGTAAATTATTGATAGTCCATATCTCGGAAACTATAAGAGATAATGCAATTTGGCAACCGGCAATGTAATTAGCATGCCGAACATTACTTGGAATGTGAATTGGAACGAAATCGCCAATAGATAAGACCATTTTACAATTTGGGCCCAAGTTAGAAGCAGAGCCTAAGGTGTAAATTATCGATAGTCCATATCTCGGAAACTATAAGAGATAATGCAATTTCGCAACCGGCAATGTAATTAGCATGCCGAATATTACTTGGAATGTGAATTGGAACGAAATCGCCAATAGATAAGACCATTTTACAATTTGGGCCCAAGTTAGAAGCAGAGCCTAAGGTGTAAATTATCGATAGTCCATATCTCGGAAACTATAAGAGATAATGCAATTTGGCAACCGGCAATGTAATTAGCATGCCGAATATTACTTGGAATGTGAATTGGAACGAAATCGCCAATAGATAAGACCATTTTACAATTTGGGCCCAAGTTAGAAGCAGAGCCTAAGGTGTAAATTATCGATAGTCCATATCTCGGAAACTATAAGAATTAATGCAATTTGGCAACCGGCAATGTAATTAGCATGCCGAATATTACTTGGAATGTGAATTGGAACGAAATCGCCAATAGATAAGACCATTTTACAATTTGGGCATAAGTTAGAAGCAGAGCCTAAGGTGTAAATTATCGATAGTCCATATCTCGGAAACTATAAGAGATAATGCAATTTGGCAACCGGCAATATAATTAGCATGCCGAATATTACTTGGAATGTGAATTGGAAAGAAATCGCCAATAGATAAGACCATTTTACGATTTGGGCCCAAGTTAGAAGCAAAGCCTAAGGTGTAAATTATCGATATTCCATATCTCGGAAACTATAAGAGATAATGCAATTTGGCAACCGGCAATGTAATTAGCATGCCGAATATTACTTGGAATGTGAATTGGAACGAAATCGCCAATAGATAAGACCATTTTACGATTTGGGCCCAAGTTAGAAGCAGAGCCTAAGGTGTAAATTATCGATAGTCCATATCTCGGAAACTATAAGAGATAATGCAATTTCGCAACCGGCAATGTAATTAGCATGCCGAATATTACTTGGAATGTGAATTGGAACGAAATCGCCAATAGATAAGACCATTTTACAATATGGGCCCAAGTTAGAAGCAGAGCCTAAGGTGTAAATTATTGATAGTCCATATCTCGGAAACTATAAGAGATAATGCAATTTGGCAACCGGCAATGTAATTAGCATGCCGAATATTACTTGGAATGTGAATTGGAACGAAATCGCCAATAGATAAGACCATTTTACAATTTGGGCCCAAGTTAGAAGCAGAGCCTAAGGTGTAAATTATCGATAGTCCATATCTCGGAAACTATAAGAGATAATGCAATTTGGCAACCGGCAATGTAATTAGCATGCCGAATATTACTTGGAATGTGAATTGGAACGAAATCGCCAATAGATAAGACCATTTTACAATTTAGGCCCAAGTTAGAAGCAGAGCCTAAGGTGTAAATTATCGATAGTCCATATCTCGGAAACTATAAGAAATAATGCAATTTGGCAACCGGCAATGTAATTAGCATGCCGAATATTACTTGGAATGTGAATTGGAACGAAATCGCCAATAGATAAGACCATTTTACAATTTGGCCCAAGTTAGAAGCAGAGCCTAAGGTGTAAATTATCGATAGTCCATATCTCGGAAACTATAAGAGATAATGCAATTTGGCAACCGGCAATGTAATTAGCATGCCGAATATTACTTGGAATGTGAATTGGAACGAAATCGCCAATAGATAAGACCATTTTACAATTTGGGCCTAAGTTAGAAGCAGAGCCTAAGGTGTAAATTATCGATAGTCCATATCTCGGAAACTATAAGAGTTAATGCAATTTGGCAACCGGCAATGTAATTAGCATGCCGAATATTACTTGGAATGTGAATTGGAACGAAATCGCCAATAGATAAGACCATTTTACAATTTGGGCATAAGTTAGAAGCAGAGCCTAAGGTGTAAATTATCGATAGTCCATATCTCGGAAACTATAAGAGATAATGCAATTTGGCAACCGGCAATGTAATTAGCATGCCGAATATTACTTGGAATGTGAATTGGAAAGAAATCGCCAATAGATAAGACCATTTTACGATTTGGGCCCAAGTTAGAAGCAAAGCCTAAGGTGTAAATTATCGATATTCCATATCTCGGAAACTATAAGAGATAATGCAATTTGGCAACCGGCAATGTAATTAGCATGCCGAATATTACTTGGAATGTGAATTGGAACGAAATCGCCAATAGATAAGACCATTTTACGATTTGGGCCCAAGTTAGAAGCAGAGCCTAAGGTGTAAATTATCGATAGTCCATATCTCGGAAACTATAAGAGATAATGCAATTTCGCAACCGGCAATGTAATTAGCATGCCGAATATTACTTGGAATGTGAATTGGAACGAAATCGCCAATAGATAAGACCATTTTACAATTTGGGCCCAAGTTAGAAGCAGAGCCTAAGGTGTAAATTATTGATAGTCCATATCTCGGAAACTATAAGAGATAATGCAATTTGGCAACCGGCAATGTAATTAGCATGCCGAATATTACTTGGAATGTGAATTGGAACGAAATCGCCAATAGATAAGACCATTTTACAATTTGGGCCCAAGTTAGAAGCAGAGCCTAAGGTGTAAATTATCGATAGTCCATATCTCGGAAACTATAAGAGATAATGCAATTTGGCAACCGGCAATGTAATTAGCATGCCGAATATTACTTGGAATGTGAATTGGAACGAAATCGCCAATAGATAAGACCATTTTACAATTTAGGCCCAAGTTAGAAGCAGAGCCTAAGGTGTAAATTATCGATAGTCCATATCTCGGAAACTATAAGAGATAATGCAATTTGGCAACCGGCAATGTAATTAGCATGCCGAATATTACTTGGAATGTGAATTGGAACGAAATCGCCAATAGATAAGACCATTTTACAATTTGGGCCCAAGTTAGAAGCAGAGCCTAAGGAGTAAATTATTGATAGTCCATATCTCGGAAACTATAAGAGATAATGCAATTTCGCAACCGGCAATGTAATTAGCATGCCGAATATCACTTGGAATGTGAATTGGGACGAAATCGCCAATAGATAAGACCATTTTACAATTTGGGCCCAAGTTAGAAGCAGAGCCTAAGGTGTAAATTATCGATAGTCCATATCTCGGAAACTATAAGAGATAATGCAATTTGGCAACCGGCAATGTAATTAGCATGCCGAATATTACTTGGAATGTGAATTGGAACGAAATCGCCAATAGATAAGACCATTTTACAATTTGGGCCCAAGTTAGAAGCAGAGCCTAAGGTGTAAATTATCGATAGTCCATATCTCGGAAACTATAAGAGATAATGCAATTTGGCAACCGGCAATGTAATTAGCATGCCGAATATTACTTGGAATGTGAATTGGAACGAAATCGCCAATAGGTAAGACCATTTTACAATTTGGGCCCAAGTTAGAAGCAGAGCCTAAGGTGTAAATTATCGATAGTCCATATCTCGGAAACTATAAGAGATAATTCAATTTGGCAACCGGCAATGTAATTAGCATGCCGAATATTACTTGGAATGTGAATTGGAACGAAATCGCCAATAAATAAGACCATTTTACAATTTGGGCCCAAGTTAGAAGCAGAGCCTAAGGTGTAAATTATCGATAATCCATATCTCGGAAACTATAAGAGATAATGCAATTTGGCAACCGGCAATGTAATTAGCATGCCGAATATTACTTGGAATGTGAATTGGGACGAAATCGCCAATAGATAAGACCATTTTACAATTTGGGCCCAAGTTAGAAGCAGAGCCTAAGGTGTAAATTATCGATAGTCCATATCTGTGAAACTATAAGAGATAATGCAATTTCGCAAACGGCAATGTAATTAGCATGCCGAATATTACTTGGAGTGTGAATTGGAACGAAATCGCCAATAGATAAGACCATTTTACAATTTGGGCCCAAGTTAGAAGCAGAGCCTAAGGTGTAAATTATCGATAGTCCATATCTCGGAAACTATAAGAGATAATGCAATTTGGCAACCGGCAATGTAATTAGCATGCCGAATATTACTTGGAATGTGAATTGGAACGAAATCGCCAATAGATAAGACCATTTTACAATTTGGGCCCAAGTTAGAAGCAGAGCCTAAGGTGTAAATTATCGATAGTCCATATCTCGGAAACTATAAGAGATAATGCAATTTGGCAACCGGCAATGTAATTAGCATGCCGAATATTACTTGGAATGTGAATTGGAACGAAATCGCCAATAGATAAGACCATTTTACAATTTGGGCCCAAGTTAGAAGCAGAGCCTAAGGTGTAAATTATCGATAGTCCATATCTCGGAAACTATAAGAGATAATGCAATTTGGCAACCGGCAATGTAATTAGCATGCCGAATATTACTTGGAATGTGAATTGGAACGAAATCGCCAATAGATAAGACCATTTTACAATTTGGGCCCAAGTTAGAAGCAGAGCCTAAGGTGTAAATTATCGATAGTCCATATCTCGGAAACTATAAGAGATAATGCAATTTGGCAACCGGCAATGTAATTAGCATGCCGAATATTACTTGGAATGTGAATTGGAACGAAATCGCCAATAGATAAGACCATTTTACAATTTGGGCCCAAGTTAGAAGCAGAGCCTAAGGTGTAAATAATTGATAGTCCATATCTCGGAAACTATAAGAGATAATGCAATTTCGCAACCGGCAATGTAATTAGCATGCCGAATATCACTTGGAATGTGAATTGGGACGAAATCGCCAATAGATAAGACCATTTTACAATTTGGGCCCAAGTTAGAAGCAGAGCCTAAGGTGTAAATTATTGATAGTCCATATCTCGGAAACTATAAGAGATAATGCAATTTCGCAACCGGCAATGTAATTAGCATGCCGAATATCACTTGGAATGTGAATTGGGACGAAATCGCCAATAGATAAGACCATTTTACAATTTGGGCCCAAGTTAGAAGCAGAGCCTAAGGTGTAAATTATCGATAGTCTATATTTCGGAAACTATAAGAGATAATGCAATTTGGCAACCGGCAATGTAATTAGCATGCCGAATATTACTTGGAATGTGAATTGGAACGAAATCGCCAATAGATAAGACCATTTTACAATTTGGGCCCAAGTTAGAAGCAGAGCCTAAGGTGTAAATTATCGATAGTCCATATCTCGGAAACTATAAGAGATAATGCAATTTGGCAACCGGCAATGTAATTAGCATGCCGAATATTACTTGGAAAGTGAATTGGAACGAAATCGCCAATAGATAAGACCATTTTACAATTTGGGCCCAAGTTAGAAGCAGAGCCTAAGGTGTAAATTATCGATAGTCCATATCTCGGAAACTATAAGAGATAATGCAATTTGGCAACCGGCAATGTAATTAGCATGCCGAACATTACTTGGAATGTGAATTGGAACGAAATCGCCAATAGATAAGACCATTTTACAATTTGGGCCCAAGTTAGAAGCAGAGCCTAAGGTGTAAATTATCGATAGTCCATATCTCGGAAACTATAAGAGATAATGCAATTTGGCAACCGGCAATGTAATTAGCATGCCGAATATTACTTGGAATGTGAATTGGAACGAAATCGCCAATAGATAAGACCATTTTACAATTTGGGCCCAAGTTAGAAGCAGAGCCTAAGGTGTAAATTATCGATAGTCTATATCTCGGAAACTATAAGAGATAATGCAATTTGGCAACCGGCAATGTAATTAGCATGCCGAATATTACTTGGAATGTGAATTGGAACGAAATCGCCAATAGATAAGACCATTTTACAATTTGGGCCCAAGTTAGAAGCAGAACCTAAGGTGTAAATTATCGATAGTCCATATCACGGAAACTATAAGAGATAATGCAATTTGGCAACCGGCAATGTAATTAGCATGCCGAATATTACTTGGAATGTGTATTGGAACGAAATCGCCAATACATAAGACCATTTTACAATTTGGGCCCAAGTTAGAAGCAGAGCCTAAGGTGTAAATTATTGATAGTCCATATCTCGGAAACTATAAGAGATAATGCAATTTGGCAACCGGCAATGTAATTAGCATGCCGAACATTACTTGGAATGTGAATTGGAACGAAATCGCCAACAGATAAGACCATTTTACAATTTGGGCCCAAGTTAGAAGCAGAGCCTAAGGTGTAAATTATTGATAGTCCATATCTCGGAAACTATAAGAGATAATGCAATTTCGCAACCGGCAATGTAATTAGCATGCCGAATATTACTTGGAGTGTGAATTGGAACGAAATCGCCAATAGATAAGACCATTTTACAATTTGGGCCCAAGTTAGAAGCAGAGCCTAAGGTGTAAATTATCGATAGTCTATATCTCGGAAACTATAAGAGATAATGCAATTTGGCAACCGGCAATGTAATTAGCATGCCGAACATTACTTGGAATGTGAATTGGAACGAAATCGCCAATAGATAAGACCATTTTACAATTTGGGCCCAAGTTAGAAGCAGAGCCTAAGGTGTAAATTATCGATAGTCCATATCTCGGAAACTATAAGAGATAATGCAATTTGGCAACCGGCAATGTAATTAGCATGCCGAATATTACTTGGAATGTGAATTGGAACGAAATCGCCAATAGATAAGACCATTTTACAATTTGGGCCCAAGTTAGAAGCAGAGCCTAAGGTGTAAATTATTGATAGTCCATATCTCGGAAACTATAAGAGATAATGCAATTTGGCAACCGGCAATGTAATTAGCATGCCGAACATTACTTGGAATGTGAATTGGAACGAAATCGCCAATAGATAAGACCATTTTACAATTTGGGCCCAAGTTAGAAGCAGAGCCTAAGGTGTAAATTATCGATAGTCCATATCTCGGAAACTATAAGAGATAATGCAATTTCGCAACCGGCAATGTAATTAGCATGCCGAATATTACTTGGAATGTGAATTGGAACGAAATCGCCAATAGATAAGACCATTTTACAATTTGGGCCCAAGTTAGAAGCAGAGCCTAAGGTGTAAATTATCGATAGTCCATATCTCGGAAACTATAAGAGATAATGCAATTTGGCAACCGGCAATGTAATTAGCATGCCGAATATTACTTGGAATGTGAATTGGAACGAAATCGCCAATAGATAAGACCATTTTACAATTTGGGCCCAAGTTAGAAGCAGAGCCTAAGGTGTAAATTATCGATAGTCCATATCTCGGAAACTATAAGAGTTAATGCAATTTGGCAACCGGCAATGTAATTAGCATGCCGAATATTACTTGGAATGTGAATTGGAACGAAATCGCCAATAGATAAGACCATTTGACAATTTGGGCATAAGTTAGAAGCAGAGCCTAAGGTGTAAATTATCGATAGTCCATATCTCGGAAACTATAAGAGATAATGCAATTTGGCAACCGGCAATGTAATTAGCATGCCGAATATTACTTGGAATGTGAATTGGAAAGAAATCGCCAATAGATAAGACCATTTTACGATTTGGGCCCAAGTTAGAAGCAAAGCCTAAGGTGTAAATTATCGATATTCCATATCTCGGAAACTATAAGAGATAATGCAATTTGGCAACCGGCAATGTAATTAGCATGCCGAATATTACTTGGAATGTGAATTGGAACGAAATCGCCAATAGATAAGACCATTTTACGATTTGGGCCCAAGTTAGAAGCAGAGCCTAAGGTGTAAATTATCGATAGTCCATATCTCGGAAACTATAAGAGATAATGCAATTTCGCAACCGGCAATGTAATTAGCATGCCGAATATTACTTGGAATGTGAATTGGAACGAAATCGCCAATAGATAAGACCATTTTACAATTTGGGCCCAAGTTAGAAGCAGAGCCTAAGGTGTAAATTATTGATAGTCCATATCTCGGAAACTATAAGAGATAATGCAATTTGGCAACCGGCAATGTAATTAGCATGCCGAATATTACTTGGAATGTGAATTGGAACGAAATCGCCAATAGATAAGACCATTTTACAATTTGGGCCCAAGTTAGAAGCAGAGCCTAAGGTGTAAATTATCGATAGTCCATATCTCGGAAACTATAAGAGATAATGCAATTTGGCAACCGGCAATGTAATTAGCATGCCGAATATTACTTGGAATGTGAATTGGAACGAAATCGCCAATAGATAAGACCATTTTACAATTTAGGCCCAAGTTAGAAGCAGAGCCTAAGGTGTAAATTATCGATAGTCCATATCTCGGAAACTATAAGAGATAATGCAATTTGGCAACCGGCAATGTAATTAGCATGCCGAATATTACTTGGAATGTGAATTGGAACGAAATCGCCAATAGATAAGACCATTTTACAATTTGGGCCCAAGTTAGAAGCAGAGCCTAAGGAGTAAATTATTGATAGTCCATATCTCGGAAACTATAAGAAATAATGCAATTTCGCAACCGGCAATGTAATTAGCATGCCGAATATCACTTGGAATGTGAATTGGGACGAAATCGCCAATAGATAAGACCATTTTACAATTTGGGCCCAAGTTAGAAGCAGAGCCTAAGGTGTAAATTATCGATAGTCCATATCTCGGAAACTATAAGAGATAATGCAATTTGGCAACCGGCAATGTAATTAGCATGCCGAATATTACTTGGAATGTGAATTGGAACGAATTCGCCAATAGATAAGACCATTTTACAATTTGGGCCCAAGTTAGAAGCAGAGCCTAAGGTGTAAATTATCGATAGTCCATATCTCGGAAACTATAAGAGATAATGCAATTTGGCAACCGGCAATGTAATTAGCATGCCGAATATTACTTGGAATGTGAATTGGAACGAAATCGCCAATAGGTAAGACCATTTTACAATTTGGGCCCAAGTTAGAAGCAGAGCCTAAGGTGTAAATTATCGAGAGTCCATATCTCGGAAACTATAAGAGATAATTCAATTTGGCAACCGGCAATGTAATTAGCATGCCGAATATTACTTGGAATGTGAATTGGAACGAAATCGCCAATAAATAAGACCATTTTACAATTTGGGCCCAAGTTAGAAGCAGAGCCTAAGGTGTAAATTATCGATAATCCATATCTCGGAAACTATAAGAGATAATGCAATTTGGCAACCGGCAATGTAATTAGCATGCCGAATATTACTTGGAATGTGAATTGGGACGAAATCGCCAATAGATAAGACCATTTTACAATTTGGGCCCAAGTTAGAAGCAGAGCCTAAGGTGTAAATTATCGATAGTCCATATCTGTGAAACTATAAGAGATAATGCAATTTCGCAAACGGCAATGTAATTAGCATGCCGAATATTACTTGGAGTGTGAATTGGAACGAAATCGCCAATAGATAAGACCATTTTACAATTTGGGCCCAAGTTAGAAGCAGAGCCTAAGGTGTAAATTATCGATAGTCCATATCTCGGAAACTATAAGAGATAATGCAATTTGGCAACCGGCAATGTAATTAGCATGCCGAATATTACTTGGAATGTGAATTGGAACGAAATCGCCAATAGATAAGACCATTTTACAATTTGGGCCCAAGTTAGAAGCAGAGCCTAAGGTGTAAATTATCGATAGTCCATATCTCGGAAACTATAAGAGATAATGCAATTTGGCAACCGGCAATGTAATTAGCATGCCGAATATTACTTGGAATGTGAATTGGAACGAAATCGCCAATAGATAAGACCATTTTACAATTTGGGCCCAAGTTAAAAGCAGAGCCTAAGGTGTAAATAATTGATAGTCCATATCTCGGAAACTATAAGAGATAATGCAATTTCGCAACCGGCAATGTAATTAGCATGCCGAATATCACTTGGAATGTGAATTGGGACGAAATCGCCAATAGATAAGACCATTTTACAATTTGGGCCCAAGTTAGAAGCAGAGCCTAAGGTGTAAATTATTGATAGTCCATATCTCGGAAACTATAAGAGATAATGCAATTTCGCAACCGGCAATGTAATTAGCATGCCGAATATCACTTGGAATGTGAATTGGGACGAAATCGCCAATAGATAAGACCATTTTACAATTTGGGCCCAAGTTAGAAGCAGAGCCTAAGGTGTAAATTATCGATAGTCTATATTTCGGAAACTATAAGAGATAATGCAATTTGGCAACCGGCAATGTAATTAGCATGCCGAATATTACTTGGAATGTGAATTGGAACGAAATCGCCAATAGATAAGACCATTTTACAATTTGGGCCCAAGTTAGAAGCAGAGCCTAAGGTGTAAATTATCGATAGTCCATATCTCGGAAACTATAAGAGATAATGCAATTTGGCAACCGGCAATGTAATTAGCATGCCGAATATTACTTGGAAAGTGAATTGGAACGAAATCGCCAATAGATAAGACCATTTTACAATTTGGGCCCAAGTTAGAAGCAGAGCCTAAGGTGTAAATTATCGATAGTCCATATCTCGGAAACTATAAGAGATAATGCAATTTGGCAACCGGCAATGTAATTAGCATGCCGAACATTACTTGGAATGTGAATTGGAACGAAATCGCCAATAGATAAGACCATTTTACAATTTGGGCCCAAGTTAGAAGCAGAGCCTAAGGTGTAAATTATCGATAGTCCATATCTCGGAAACTATAAGAGATAATGCAATTTGGCAACCGGCAATGTAATTAGCATGCCGAATATTACTTGGAATGTGAATTGGAACGAAATCGCCAATAGATAAGACCATTTTACAATTTGGGCCCAAGTTAGAAGCAGAGCCTAAGGTGTAAATTATCGATAGTCTATATCTCGGAAACTATAAGAGATAATGCAATTTGGCAACCGGCAATGTAATTAGCATGCCGAATATTACTTGGAATGTGAATTGGAACGAAATCGCCAATAGATAAGACCATTTTACAATTTGGGCCCAAGTTAGAAGCAGAACCTAAGGTGTAAATTATCGATAGTCCATATCACGGAAACTATAAGAGATAATGCAATTTGGCAACCGGCAATGTAATTAGCATGCCGAATATTACTTGGAATGTGAATTGGAACGAAATCGCCAATAGATAAGACCATTTTACAATTTGGGCCCAAGTTAGAAGCAGAGCCTAAGGTGTAAATTATTGATAGTCCATATCTCGGAAACTATAAGAGATAATGCAATTTGGCAACCGGCAATGTAATTAGCATGCCGAACATTACTTGGAATGTGAATTGGAACGAAATCGCCAACAGATAAGACCATTTTACAATTTGGGCCCAAGTTAGAAGCAGAGCCTAAGGTGTAAATTATCGATAGTCCATATCTCGGAAACTATAAGAGATAATGCAATTTCGCAACCGGCAATGTAATTAGCATGCCGAATATTACTTGGAGTGTGAATTGGAACGAAATCGCCAATAGATAAGACCATTTTACAATTTGGGCCCAAGTTAGAAGCAGAGCCTAAGGTGTAAATTATCGATAGTCCATATCTCGGAAACTATAAGAGATAATGCAATTTGGCAACCGGCAATGTAATTAGCATGCCGAACATTACTTGGAATGTGAATTGGAACGAAATCGCCAATAGATAAGACCATTTTACAATTTGGGCCCAAGTTAGAAGCAGAGCCTAAGGTGTAAATTATCGATAGTCCATATCTCGGAAACTATAAGAGATAATGCAATTTGGCAACCGGCAATGTAATTAGCATGCCGAATATTACTTGGAATGTGAATTGGAACGAAATCGCCAATAGATAAGACCATTTTACAATTTGGGCCCAAGTTAGAAGCAGAGCCTAAGGTGTAAATTATTGATAGTCCATATCTCGGAAACTATAAGAGATAATGCAATTTGGCAACCGGCAATGTAATTAGCATGCCGAACATTACTTGGAATGTGAATTGGAACGAAATCGCCAATAGATAAGACCATTTTACAATTTGGGCCCAAGTTAGAAGCAGAGCCTAAGGTGTAAATTATCGATAGTCCATATCTCGGAAACTATAAGAGATAATGCAATTTCGCAACCGGCAATGTAATTAGCATGCCGAATATTACTTGGAATGTGAATTGGAACGAAATCGCCAATAGATAAGACCATTTTACAATTTGGGCCCAAGTTAGAAGCAGAGCCTAAGGTGTAAATTATCGATAGTCCATATCTCGGAAACTATAAGAGATAATGCAATTTGGCAACCGGCAATGTAATTAGCATGCCGAATATTACTTGGAATGTGAATTGGAACGAAATCGCCAATAGATAAGACCATTTTACAATTTGGGCCCAAGTTAGAAGCAGAGCCTAAGGTGTAAATTATCGATAGTCCATATCTCGGAAACTATAAGAGTTAATGCAATTTGGCAACCGGCAATGTAATTAGCATGCCGAATATTACTTGGAATGTGAATTGGAACGAAATCGCCAATAGATAAGACCATTTGACAATTTGGGCATAAGTTAGAAGCAGAGCCTAAGGTGTAAATTATCGATAGTCCATATCTCGGAAACTATAAGAGATAATGCAATTTGGCAACCGGCAATGTAATTAGCATGCCGAATATTACTTGGAATGTGAATTGGAAAGAAATCGCCAATAGATAAGACCATTTTACGATTTGGGCCCAAGTTAGAAGCAAAGCCTAAGGTGTAAATTATCGATATTCCATATCTCGGAAACTATAAGAGATAATGCAATTTGGCAACCGGTAATGTAATTAGCATGCCGAATATTACTTGGAATGTGAATTGGAACGAAATCGCCAATAGATAAGACCATTTTACAATTTGGGCCCAAGTTAGAAGCAGAGCCTAAGGTGTAAATTATTGATAGTCCATATCTCGGAAACTATAAGAGATAATGCAATTTGGCAACCGGCAATGTAATTAGCATGCCGAATATTACTTGGAATGTGAATTGGAACGAAATCGCCAATAGATAAGACCATTTTACAATTTGGGCCCAAGTTAGAAGCAGAGCCTAAGGTGTAAATTATCGATAGTCCATATCTCGGAAACTATAAGAGATAATGCAATTTGGCAACCGGCAATGTAATTAGCATGCCGAATATTACTTGGAATGTGAATTGGAACGAAATCGCCAATAGATAAGACCATTTTACAATTTAGGCCCAAGTTAGAAGCAGAGCCTAAGGTGTAACCGAATATTACTTGGAATGTGAATTGGAACGAAATCGCCAATAGATAAGACCATTTTACAATTTGGGCCCAAGTTAGAAGCAGAGCCTAAGGTGTAAATTATTGATAGTCCATATCTCGGAAACTATAAGAGATAATGCAATTTCGCAACCGGCAATGTAATTAGCATGCCGAATATCACTTGGAATGTGAATTGGGACGAAATCGCCAATAGATAAAACCATTTTACAATTTGGGCCCAAGTTAGAAGCAGAGCCTAAGGTGTAAATTATCGATAGTCCATATCTCGGAAACTATAAGAGATAATGCAATTTGGTAACCGGCAATGTAATTAGCATGCCGAATATTACTTGGAATGTGAATTGGAACGAAATCGCCAATAGATAAGACCATTTTACAATTTGGGCCCAAGTTAGAAGCAGAGCCTAAAGTGTAAATTATCGATAGTCCATATCTCGGAAACTATAAGAGATAATGCAATTTGGCAACCGGCAATGTAATTAGCATGCCGAATATTACTTGGAATGTGAATTGGAACGAAATCGCCAATAGATAAGACCATTTTACAATTTGGGCCCAAGTTAGAAGCAGAGCCTAAGGTGTAAATTATCGATAGTCCATATCTCGGAAACTATAAGAGATAATGCAATTTGGAAACCGGCAATGTAATTAGCATGCCGAATATTACTTGGAATGTGAATTGGAACGAAATCGCCAATAGATAAGACCATTTTACAATTTGGGCCCAAGTTATAAGCAGAGCCTATGGTGTAAATTATCGATAGTCCATATCTCGGAAACTATAAGAGATAATGCAATTTGGCAACCGGCAATGAAATTAGCATGCCGAATATTACTTGGAATGTGAATTGGGACGAAATCGCCAATAGATAAGACCATTTTACAATTTGGGCCCAAGTTAGAAGCAGAGCCTAAGGTGTAAATTATCGACAGTCCATATCTCGGAAACTATAAGAGATAATGCAATTTGGCAACCGGCAATGTAATTAGCATGCCGAATATTACTTGGAATGTGAATTGGAACGAAATCGCCAATAGATAAGACCATTTTACAATTTGGGCCCAAGTTAGAAGCAGAGCCTAAGGTGTAAATTATCGATAGTCCATATCTCGGAAACTATAAGAGATAATGCAATTTGGCAACCGGCAATGTAATTAGAATGCCGAATATTACTTGGAATGTGAATTGGAACGAAATCGCCAATAGGTAAGACCATTTTACAATTTGGGCCCAAGTTAGAAGAAGAGCCTAAGGTGTAAATTATCGATAGTCCATATCTCGGAAACTATAAGAGATAATGCAATTTGGCAACCGGCAATGTAATTAGCATGCCGAATATTACTTGGAATGTGAATTGGAACGAAATCGCCAATAGATAAGACCATTTTACAATTTGGGCCCAAGTTAGAAGCAGAGCCTAAGGTGTAAATTTTCGATAGTCCATATCTCGGAAACTATAAGAGATAATGCAATTTGGCAACCGGCAATGTAATTAGCATGCCGAATATTACTTGGAATGTGAATTGGAACGAAATCGCCAATAGATAAGACCATTTTACAATTTGGGCCCAAGTTAGAAGGAGAGCCTAAGGTGTAAATTATCGATAGTCCATATCTCGGAAACTATAAGAGTTAATGCAATTTGGCAACCGGCAATGTAATTAGCATGCCGAATATTACTTGGAATGTGAATTGGAACGAAATCGCCAATAGATAAGACCATTTTACAATTTGGGCCCAAGTTAGAAACAGAGCCTAAGGTGTAAATTATCGATAGTCCATATCTCGGAAACTATAAGAGATAATGCAATTTGGAAACCGGCAATGTAATTAGCATGCCGAATATTACTTGGAATGTGAATTGGAACGAAATCGCCAATAGATAAGACCATTTTACAATTTGGGCCCAAGTTATAAGCAGAGCCTATGGTGTAAATTATCGATAGTCCATATCTCGGAAACTATAAGAGATAATGCAATTTGGCAACCGGCAATGAAATTAGCATGCCGAATATTACTTGGAATGTGAATTGGGACGAAATCGCCAATAGATAAGACCATTTTACAATTTGGGCCCAAGTTAGAAGCAGAGCCTAAGGTGTAAATTATCGACAGTCCATATCTCGGAAACTATAAGAGATAATGCAATTTGGCAACCGGCAATGTAATTAGCATGCCGAATATTACTTGGAATGTGAATTGGAACGAAATCGCCAATAGATAAGACCATTTTACAATATGGGCCCAAGTTAGAAGCAGAGCCTAAGGTGTAAATTATCGATAGTCCATATCTCGGAAACTATAAGAGATAATGCAATTTGGCAACCGGCAATGTAATTAGCATGCCGAATATTACTTGGAATGTGAATTGGAACGAAATCGCCAATAGGTAAGACCATTTTACAATTTGGGCCCAAGTTAGAAGAAGAGCCTAAGGTGTAAATTATCGATAGTCCATATCTCGGAAACTATAAGAGATAATGCAATTTGGCAACCGGCAATGTAATTAGCATGCCGAATATTACTTGGAATGTGAATTGGAACGAAATCGCCAATAGATAAGACCATTTTACAATTTGGGCCCAAGTTAGAAGCAGAGCCTAAGGTGTAAATTTTCGATAGTCCATATCTCGGAAACTATAAGAGATAATGCAATTTGGCAACCGGCAATGTAATTAGCATGCCGAATATTACTTGGAATGTGAATTGGAACGAAATCGCCAATAGATAAGACCATTTTACAATTTGGGCCCAAGTTAGAAGCAGAGCCTAAGGTGTAAATTATCGATAGTCCATATCTCGGAAACTATAAGAGTTAATGCAATTTGGCAACCGGCAATGTAATTAGCATGCCGAATATTACTTGGAATGTGAATTGGAACGAAATCGCCAATAGATAAGACCATTTTACAATTTGGGCCCAAGTTAGAAGCAGAGCCTAAGGTGTAAATTATCGATAGTCCATATCTCGGAAACTATAAGAGATAATGCAATTTGGCAACCGGCAATGTAATTAGCATGCCGAATATTACTTGGAATGTGAATTGGAACGAAATCGCCAATAGATAAGACCATTTTACGATTTGGGCCCAAGTTAGAAGCAGAGCCTAAGGTGTAAATTATCGATAGTCCATATCTCGGAAACTATAAGAGATAATGCAATTTGGCAACCGGCAATGTAATTAGCATGCCGAATATTACTTGGAATGTGAATTGGAACGAAATCGCCAATAGATAAGACCATTTTACAATTTGGGCCCAAGTTAGAAGCAGAGCCTAAGGTGTAAATTTTCGATAGTCCATATCTCGGAAACTATAAGAGATAATGCAATTTGGCAACCGGCAATGTAATTAGCATGCCGAATATTACTTGGAATGTGAATTGGAACGAAATCGCCAATAGATAAGACCATTTTACAATTTGGGCCCAAGTTAGAAGCAGAGCCTAAGGTGTAAATTATCGATAGTCCATATCTCGGAAACTATAAGAGTTAATGCAATTTGGCAACAGGCAATGTAATTAGCATGCCGAATATTACTTGGAATGTGAATTGGAACGAAATCGCCAATAGATAAGACCATTTTACAATTTGGGCCCAAGTTAGAAGCAGAGCCTAAGGTGTAAATTATCGATAGTCCATATCTCGGAAACTATAAGAGATAATGCAATTTGGCAACCGGCAATGTAATTAGCATGCCGAATATTACTTGGAATGTGAATTGGAACGAAATCGCCAATAGATAAGACCATTTTACGATTTGGGCCCAAGTTAGAAGCAGAGCCTAAGGTGTAAATTATCGATAGTCCATATCTCGGAAACTATAAGAGATAATGCAATTTGGCAACCGGCAATGTAATTAGCATGCCGAATATTACTTGGAATGTGAATTGGAACGAAATCGCCAATAGATAAGACCATTTTACAATTTGGGCCCAAGTTAGAAGCAGAGCCTAAGGTGTAAATTATTGATAGTCCATATCTCGGAAACTATAAGAGATAATGCAATTTCGCAACCGGCAATGTAATTAGCATGCCGAATATCACTTGGAATGTGAATTGGGACGAAATCGCCAATAGATAAAACCATTTTACAATTTGGGCCCAAGTTAGAAGCAGAGCCTAAGGTGTAAATTATCGATAGTCCATATCTCGGAAACTATAAGAGATAATGCAATTTGGCAACCGGCAATGTAATTAGCATGCCGAATATTACTTGGAATGTGAATTGGAACGAAATCGCCAATAGATAAGACCATTTTACAATTTGGGCCCAAGTTAGAAGCAGAGCCTAAAGTGTAAATTATCGATAGTCCATATCTCGGAAACTATAAGAGATAATGCAATTTGGCAACCGGCAATGTAATTAGCATGCCGAATATTACTTGGAATGTGAATTGGAACGAAATCGCCAATAGATAAGACCATTTTACAATTTGGGCCCAAGTTAGAAGCAGAGCCTAAGGTGTAAATTATCGATAGTCCATATCTCGGAAACTATAAGAGATAATGCAATTTGGAAACCGGCAATGTAATTAGCATGCCGAATATTACTTGGAATGTGAATTGGAACGAAATCGCCAATAGATAAGACCATTTTACAATTTGGGCCCAAGTTATAAGCAGAGCCTATGGTGTAAATTATCGATAGTCCATATCTCGGAAACTATAAGAGATAATGCAATTTGGCAACCGGCAATGAAATTAGCATGCCGAATATTACTTGGAATGTGAATTGGGACGAAATCGCCAATAGATAAGACCATTTTACAATTTGGGCCCAAGTTAGAAGCAGAGCCTAAGGTGTAAATTATCGACAGTCCATATCTCGGAAACTATAAGAGATAATGCAATTTGGCAACCGGCAATGTAATTAGCATGCCGAATATTACTTGGAATGTGAATTGGAACGAAATCGCCAATAGATAAGACCATTTTACAATTTGGGCCCAAGTTAGAAGCAGAGCCTAAGGTGTAAATTATCGATAGTCCATATCTCGGAAACTATAAGAGATAATGCAATTTGGCAACCGGCAATGTAATTAGCATGCCGAATATTACTTGGAATGTGAATTGGAACGAAATCGCCAATAGGTAAGACCATTTTACAATTTGGGCCCAAGTTAGAAGAAGAGCCTAAGGTGTAAATTATCGATAGTCCATATCTCGGAAACTATAAGAGATAATGCAATTTGGCAACCGGCAATGTAATTAGCATGACGAATATTACTTGGAATGTGAATTGGAACGAAATCGCCAATAGATAAGACCATTTTACAATTTGGGCTCAAGTTAGAAGCAGAGCCTAAGGTGTAAATTTTCGTTAGTCCATATCTCGGAAACTATAAGAGATAATGCAATTTGGCAACCGGCAATGTAATTAGCATGCCGAATATTACTTGGAATGTGAATTGGAACGAAATCGCCAATAGATAAGACCATTTTACAATTTGGGCCCAAGTTAGAAGCAGAGCCTAAGGTGTAAATTATCGATAGTCCATATCTCGGAAACTATAAGAGTTAATGCAATTTGGCAACCGGCAATGTAATTAGCATGCCGAATATTACTTGGAATGTGAATTGGAACGAAATCGCCAATAGATAAGACCATTTTACAATTTGGGCCCAAGTTAGAAGCAGAGCCTAAGGTGTAAATTATCGATAGTCCATATCTCGGAAACTATAAGAGATAATGCAATTTGGAAACCGGCAATGTAATTAGCATGCCGAATATTACTTGGAATGTGAATTGGAACGAAATCGCCAATAGATAAGACCATTTTACAATTTGGGCCCAAGTTATAAGCAGAGCCTATGGTGTAAATTATCGATAGTCCATATCTCGGAAACTATAAGAGATAATGCAATTTGGCAACCGGCAATGAAATTAGCATGCCGAATATTACTTGGAATGTGAATTGGGACGAAATCGCCAATAGATAAGACCATTTTACAATTTGGGCCCAAGTTAGAAGCAGAGCCTAAGGTGTAAATTATCGACAGTCCATATCTCGGAAACTATAAGAGATAATGCAATTTGGCAACCGGCAATGTAATTAGCATGCCGAATATTACTTGGAATGTGAATTGGAACGAAATCGCCAATAGATAAGACCATTTTACAATTTGGGCCCAAGTTAGAAGCAGAGCCTAAGGTGTAAATTATCGATAGTCCATATCTCGGAAACTATAAGAGATAATGCAATTTGGCAACCGGCAATGTAATTAGCATGCCGAATATTACTTGGAATGTGAATTGGAACGAAATCGCCAATAGGTAAGACCATTTTACAATTTGGGCCCAAGTTAGAAGAAGAGCCTAAGGTGTAAATTATCGATAGTCCATATCTCGGAAACTATAAGAGATAATGCAATTTGGCAACCGGCAATGTAATTAGCATGCCGAATATTACTTGGAATGTGAATTGGAACGAAATCGCCAATAGATAAGACCATTTTACAATTTGGGCCCAAGTTAGAAGCAGAGCCTAAGGTGTAAATTTTCGATAGTCCATATCTCGGAAACTATAAGAGATAATGCAATTTGGCAACCGGCAATGTAATTAGCATGCCGAATATTACTTGGAATGTGAATTGGAACGAAATCGCCAATAGATAAGACCATTTTACAATTTGGGCCCAAGTTAGAAGCAGAGCCTAAGGTGTAAATTATCGATAGTCCATATCTCGGAAACTATAAGAGTTAATGCAATTTGGCAACCGGCAATGTAATTAGCATGCCGAATATTACTTGGAATGTGAATTGGAACGAAATCGCCAATAGATAAGACCATTTTACAATTTGGGCCCAAGTTAGAAGCAGAGCCTAAGGTGTAAATTATCGATAGTCCATATCTCGGAAACTATAAGAGATAATGCAATTTGGCAACCGGCAATGTAATTAGCATGCCGAATATTACTTGGAATGTGAATTGGAACGAAATCGCCAATAGATAAGACCATTTTACGATTTGGGCCCAAGTTAGAAGCAGAGCCTAAGGTGTAAATTATCGATAGTCCATATCTCGGAAACTATAAGAGATAATGCAATTTGGCAACCGGCAATGTAATTAGCATGCCGAATATTACTTGGAATGTGAATTGGAACGAAATCGCCAATAGATAAGACCATTTTACAATTTGGGCCCAAGTTAGAAGCAGAGCCTAAGGTGTAAATTTTCGATAGTCCATATCTCGGAAACTATAAGAGATAATGCAATTTGGCAACCGGCAATGTAATTAGCATGCCGAATATTACTTGGAATGTGAATTGGAACGAAATCGCCAATAGATAAGACCATTTTACAATTTGGGCCCAAGTTAGAAGCAGAGCCTAAGGTGTAAATTATCGATAGTCCATATCTCGGAAACTATAAGAGTTAATGCAATTTGGCAACAGGCAATGTAATTAGCATGCCGAATATTACTTGGAATGTGAATTGGAACGAAATCGCCAATAGATAAGACCATTTTACAATTTGGGCCCAAGTTAGAAGCAGAGCCTAAGGTGTAAATTATCGATAGTCCATATCTCGGAAACTATAAGAGATAATGCAATTTGGCAACCGGCAATGTAATTAGCATGCCGAATATTACTTGGAATGTGAATTGGAACGAAATCGCCAATAGATAAGACCATTTTACGATTTGGGCCCAAGTTAGAAGCAGAGCCTAAGGTGTAAATTATCGATAGTCCATATCTCGGAAACTATAAGAGATAATGCAATTTGGCAACCGGCAATGTAATTAGCATGCCGAATATTACTTGGAATGTGAATTGGAACGAAATCGCCAATAGATAAGACCATTTTACAATTTGGGCCCAAGTTAGAAGCAGAGCCTAAGGTGTAAATTATTGATAGTCCATATCTCGGAAACTATAAGAGATAATGCAATTTCGCAACCGGCAATGTAATTAGCATGCCGAATATTACTTGGAATATGAATTGCAACGAAATCGCCAATAGATAAGACCATTTTACAATTTGGGCCCAAGTTAGAAGCAGAGCCTAAGGTGTAAATTATTGATAGTCCATATCTCGGAAACTATAAGAGATAATGCAATTTGGCAACCGGCAATGTAATTAGCATGCCGAATATTACTTGGAATGTGAATTGGAACGAAATCGCCAATAGATAAGACCATTTTACAATTTGGGCCCAAGTTAGGAACAGAGCCTAAGGTGTAAATTATCGATAGTCCATATCTCGGAAACTATAAGAGATAATGCAATTTGGCAACCGGCAATGTAATTAGCATGCCGAATATTACTTGGAATGTGAATTGGAACGAAATCGCCAATAGATAAGACCATTTTACAATTTGGGCCCAAGTTAGAAGCAGAGCCTAAGGTGTAAATTATCGATAGTCCATATCTCGGAAACTATAAAAGATAATGCAAGTTGGCAACTGGCAATGTAATTAGCATGCCGAATATTACTTGAAATGTGAATTGGAACGAAATCGCCAATAGATAAGACCATTTTACAATTTGGGCCCAAGTTAGAAGCAGAGCCTAAGGTGTAAATTATTGATGATGCAATTTCGCAACCGGCAATGTAATTAGCATGCCGAATATCACTTGGAATGTGAATTGGGACGAAATCGCCAATAGATAAGACCATTTTACAATTTGGGCCCAAGTTAGAAGCAGAGCCTAAGGTGTAAATTATCGATAGTCCATATCTCGGAAACTATAAGAGATAATGCAATTTGGCAACCGGCAATGTTATTAGCATGCCGAATATTACTTGGAATGTGAATTGGAACGAAATCGCCTATAGATAAGACCATTTTACAATTTGGGCCCAAGTTAGAAGCAGAGCCTAAAGTGTAAATTATCGATAGTCCATATCTCGTAAACTATAAGAGATAATGCAATTTGGCAACCGGCAATGTAATTAGCATGCCGAATATTACTTGGAATGTGAATTGGAACGAAATCGCCAATAGATAAGACCATTTTACAATTTGGGCCCAAGTTAGAAGCAGAGCCTAAGGTGTAAATTATCGATAGTCCATATCTCGGAAACTATAAGAGATAATGCAATTTGGCAACCGGCAATGTAATTAGCATGCCGAATATTACTTGGAATGTGAATTGGAACGAAATCGCCAATAGATAAGACCATTTTACAATTTGGGCCCAAGTTAGAAGCAGAGCCTAAGGTGTAAATTATCGATAGTCCATATCTCGGAAACTATAAGAGATAATGCAATTTGGCAACCGGCAATGTAATTAGCATGCCGAATATTACTTGGAATGTGAATTGGAACGAAATCGCCAATAGATAAGACCATTTCACAATTTGGGCCCAAGTTAGAAGCAGAGCCTAAGGTGTAAATTATCGATAGTCCATATCTCGGAAACTATAAAAGATAATGCAAGTTGGCAACTGGCAATGTAATTAGCATGCCGAATATTACTTGAAATGTGAATTGGAACGAAATCGCCAATAGATAAGACCATTTTACAATTTGGGCCCAAGTTATAAGCAGAGCCTATGGTGTAAATTATCGATAGTCCATATCTCGGAAACTATAAGAGATAATGCAATTTGGCAACCGGCAATGAAATTAGCATGCCGAATATTACTTGGAATGTGAATTGGGACGAAATCGCCAATAGATAAGACCATTTTACAATTTGGGCCCAAGTTAGAAGCAGAGCCTAAGGTGTAAATTATCGACAGTCCATATCTCGGAAACTATAAGAGATAATGCAATTTGGCAACCGGCAATGTAATTAGCATGCCGAATATTACTTGGAATGTGAATTGGAACGAAATCGCCAATAGATAAGACCATTTTACAATTTGGGCCCAAGTTAGAAGCAGAGCCTAAGGTGTAAATTATCGATAGTCCATATCTCGGAAACTATAAGAGATAATGCAATTTGGCAACCGGCAATGTAATTAGCATGCCGAATATTACTTGGAATGTGAATTGGAACGAAATCGCCAATAGGTAAGACCATTTTACAATTTGGGCCCAAGTTAGAAGAAGAGCCTAAGGTGTAAATTATCGATAGTCCATATCTCGGAAACTATAAGAGATAATGCAATTTGGCAACCGGCAATGTAATTAGCATGCCGAATATTACTTGGAATGTGAATTGGAACGAAATCGCCAATAGATAAGACCATTTTACAATTTGGGCCCAAGTTAGAAGCAGAGCCTAAGGTGTAAATTTTCGATAGTCCATATCTCGGAAACTATAAGAGATAATGCAATTTGGCAACCGGCAATGTAATTAGCATGCCGAATATTACTTGGAATGTGAATTGGAACGAAATCGCCAATAGATAAGACCATTTTACAATTTGGGCCCAAGTTAGAAGCAGAGCCTAAGGTGTAAATTATCGATAGTCCATATCTCGGAAACTATAAGAGTTAATGCAATTTGGCAACCGGCAATGTAATTAGCATGCCGAATATTACTTGGAATGTGAATTGGAACGAAATCGCCAATAGATAAGACCATTTTACAATTTGGGCGCAAGTTAGAAGCAGAGCCTAAGGTGTAAATTATCGATAGTCCATATCTCGGAAACTATAAGAGATAATGCAATTTGGCAACCGGCAATGTAATTAGCATGCCGAATATTACTTGGAATGTGAATTGGAACGAAATCGCCAATAGATAAGACCATTTTACGATTTGGGCCCAAGTTAGAAGCAGAGCCTAAGGTGTAAATTATCGATAGTCCATATCTCGGAAACTATAAGAGATAATGCAATTTGGCAACCGGCAATGTAATTAGCATGCCGAATATTACTTGGAATGTGAATTGGAACGAAATCGCCAATAGATAAGACCATTTTACAATTTGGGCCCAAGTTAGAAGCAGAGCCTAAGGTGTAAATATTCGATAGTCCATATCTCGGAAACTATAAGAGATAATGCAATTTGGCAACCGGCAATGTAATTAGCATGCCGAATATTACTTGGAATGTGAATTGGAACGAAATCGCCAATAGATAAGACCATTTTACAATTTGGGCCCAAGTTAGAAGCAGAGCCTAAGGTGTAAATTATCGATAGTCCATATCTCGGAAACTATAAGAGTTAATGCAATTTGGCAACAGGCAATGTAATTAGCATGCCGAATATTACTTGGAATGTGAATTGGAACGAAATCGCCAATAGATAAGACCATTTTACAATTTGGGCCCAAGTTAGAAGCAGAGCCTAAGGTGTAAATTATCGATAGTCCATATCTCGGAAACTATAAGAGATAATGCAATTTGGCAACCGGCAATGTAATTAGCATGCCGAATATTACTTGGAATGTGAATTGGAACGAAATCGCCAATAGATAAGACCATTTTACGATTTGGGCCCAAGTTAGAAGCAGAGCCTAAGGTGTAAATTATCGATAGTCCATATCTCGGAAACTATAAGAGATAATGCAATTTGGCAACCGGCAATGTAATTAGCATGCCGAATATTACTTGGAATGTGAATTGGAACGAAATCGCCAATAGATAAGACCATTTTACAATTTGGGCCCAAGTTAGAAGCAGAGCCTAAGGTGTAAATTATTGATAGTTCATATCTCGGAAACTATAAGAGATAATGCAATTTCGCAACCGGCAATGTAATTAGCATGCCGAATATTACTTGGAATGTGAATTGGAACGAAATCGCCAATAGATAAGACCATTTTACAATTTGGGCCCAAGTTAGAAGCAGAGCCTAAGGTGTAAATTATTGATAGTCCATATCTCGGAAACTATAAGAGATAATGCAATTTGGCAACCGGCAATGTAATTAGCATGCCGAATATTACTTGGAATGTGAATTGGAACGAAATCGCAAATAGATAAGACCATTTTACAATTTGGGCCCAAGTTAGAAACAGAGCCTAAGGTGTAAATTATCGATAGTCCATATCTCGGAAACTATAAGAGATAATGCAATTTGGCAACCGGCAATGTAATTAGCATGCCGAATATTACTTGGAATGTGAATTGGAACGAAATCGCCAATAGATAAGACCATTTTACAATTTGGGCCCAAGTTAGAAGCAGAGCCTAAGGTGTAAATTATCGATAGTCCATATCTCGGAAACTATAAAAGATAATGCAAGTTGGCAACTGGCAATGTAATTAGCATGCCGAATATTACTTGAAATGTGAATTGGAACGAAATCGCCAATAGATAAGACCATTTTACAATTTGGGCCCAAGTTAGAAGCAGAGCCTAAGGTGTAAATTATCGATAGTCCATATCTCGGAAACTATGATAATGCAATTTCGCAACCGGCAATGTAATTAGCATGCCGAATATCACTTGGAATGTGAATTGGGACTAAATCGCCAATAGATAAGACCATTTTACAATTTGGGCCCAAGTTAGAAGCAGAGCCTAAGGTGTAAATTATCGATAGTCCATATCTCGGAAACTATAAGAGATAATGCAATTTGGCAACCGGCAATGTAATTAGCATGCCGAATATTACTTGGAATGTGAATTGGAACGAAATCGCCAATAGATAAGACCATTTTACAATTTGGGCCCAAGTTAGAAGCAGAGCCTAAGGTGTAAATTAAGAGATAATGCAATTTGGCAACCGGCAATGTAATTAGCATGCCGAATATTACTTGGAATGTGAATTGGAACGAAATCGCCAATAGATAAGACCATTTTACAATTTGGGCCCAAGTTAGAAGCAGAGCCTAAGGTGTAAATTATCGATAGTCCATATCTCGGAAACTATAAGAGATAATGCAATTTGGCAACCGGCAATGTAATTAGCATGCCGAATATTACTTGGAATGTGAATTGGAACGAAATCGCCAATAGATAAGACCATTTTACAATTTGGGCCCAAGTTATAAGCAGAGCCTATGGTGTAAATTATCGATAGTCCATATCTCGGAAACTATAAGAGATAATGCAATTTGGCAACCGGCAATGTAATTAGCATGCCGAATATTACTTGGAATGTGAATTGGAACGAAATCGCCAATAGATAAGATCATTTTACAATTTGGGCCCAAGTTAGAAGCAGAGCCTAAGGTGTAAATTATCGATAGTCCATATCTCGGAAACTATAAGAGTTAATGCAATTTGGCAACCGGCAATGTAATTAGCATGCCGAATATTACTTGGAATGTGAATTGGAACGAAATCGCCAATAGATAAGACCATTTTACAATTTGGGCCCAAGTTAGAAGCAGAGCCTAAGGTGTAAATTATCGATAGTCCATATCTCGGAAACTATAAGAGATAATGCAATTTGGCAACCGGCAATGTAATTAGCATGCCGAATATTACTTGGAATGTGAATTGGAACGAAATCGCCAATAGATAAGACCATTTTACAATTTGGGCCCAAGTTAGAAGCAGAGCCTAAGGTGTAAATTATCGATAGTCCATATCTCGGAAACTATAAGAGATAATGCAATTTGGCAACCGGCAATGTAATTAGCATGCCGAATATTACTTGGAATGTGAATTGGAACGAAATCGCCAATAGGTAAGACCATTTTACAATTTGGGCCCAAGTTAGAAGCAGAGCCTAAGGTGTAAATTATCGATAGTCCATATCTCGGAAACTATAAGAGATAATTCAATTTGGCAACCGGCAATGTAATTAGCATGCCGAATATTACTTGGAATGTGAATTGGAACGAAATCGCCAATAGATAAGACCATTTTACAATTTGGGCCCAAGTTAGAAGCAGAGCCTAAGGTGTAAATTATCGATAGTCCATATCTCGGAAACTATAAGAGTTAATGCAATTTGGCAACCGGCAATGTAATTAGCATGCCGAATATTACTTGGAATGTGAATTGGAACGAAATCGCCAATAGATAAGACCATTTTACAATTTGGGCCCAAGTTAGAAGCAGAGCCTAAGGTGTAAATTATCGATAGTCCATATCTCGGAAACTATAAGAGATAATGCAATTTGGCAACCGGCAATGTAATTAGCATGCCGAATATTACTTGGAATGTGAATTGGAACGAAATCCCCAATAGATAAGACCATTTTACAATTTGGGCCCAAGTTAGAAGCAGAGCCTATGGTGTAAATTATCGATAGTCCATATCTCGGAAACTATAAGAGATAATGCAATTTGGCAACCGGCAATGTAATTAGCATGCCGAATATTACTTGGAATGTGAATTGGAACGAAATCGCCAATAGATAAGACCATTTTACAATTTGGGCCCAAGTTAGAAGCAGAGCCTAAGGTGTAAATTATTAATAGTCCATATCTCGGAAACTATAAGAGATAATGCAATTTCGCAACCGGCAATGTAATTAGCATGCCGAATATCACTTGGAATGTGAATTGGGACGAAATCGCCAATAGATAAGACCATTTTACAATTTGGGCCCAAGTTAGAAGCAGAGCCTAAGGTGTAAATTATCGATAGTCCATATCTCGGAAACTATAAGAGATAATGCAATTTGGCAACCGGCAATGTAATTAGCATGCCGAATATTACTTGGAATGTGAATTGGAACGAAATCGCCAATAGATAAGACCATTTTACAATTTGGGCCCAAGTTAGAAGCAGAGCCAAAAGTGTAAATTATCGATAGTCCATATCTCGGAAACTATAAGAGATAATGCAATTTGGCAACGGGCAATGTAATTAGCATGCCGAATATTACTTGGAATGTGAATTGGAACGAAATCGCCAATAGATAAGACCATTTTACAATTTGGGCCCAAGTTAGAAGCAGAGCCTAAGGTGTAAATTATCGATAGTCCATATCTCGGAAACTATAAGAGATAATGCAATTTGGAAACCGGCAATGTAATTAGCATGCCGAATATTACTTGGAATGTGAATTGGAACGAAATCGCCAATAGATAAGACCATTTTACAATTTGGGCCCAAGTTATAAGCAGAGCCTATGGTGTAAATTATCGATAGTCCATATCTCGGAAACTATAAGAGATAATGCAATTTGGCAACCGGCAATGAAATTAGCATGCCGAATATTACTTGGAATGTGAATTGGAACGAAATCGCCAATAGATAAGACCATTTTACAATTTGGGCCCAAGTTAGAAGCAGAGCCTAAGGTGTAAATTGTCGATAGTCCATATCTCGGAAACTATAAGAGATAATGCAATTTGGCAACCGGCAATGTAATTAGCATGCCGAATATTACTTGGAATGTGAATTGGAACGAAATCGCCAATAGATAAGACCATTTTACAATTTGGGCCCAAGTTAGAAGCAGAGCCTAAGGTGTAAATTATCGATAGTCCATATCTCGGAAACTATAAGAGATAATGCAATTTGGCAACCGGCAATTTAATTAGCATGCCGAATATTACTTGGAATGTGAATTGGAACGAAATCGCCAATAGATAAGACCATTTTACAATTTGGGCCCAAGTTAGAAGCAGAGCCTAAGGTGTAAATTATCGATAGTCCATATCTCGGAAATTATAAGAGTTAATGCAATTTGGCAACCGGCAATGTAATAAGCATGCCGAATATTACTTGGAATGTGAATTGGAACGAAATCGCCAATAGATAAGACCATTTTACAATTTGGGCCCAAGTTAGAAGCAGAGCCTAAGGTGTAAATTATCGATAGTCCATATCTCGGAAACTATAAGAGATAATGCAATTTGGCAACCGGCAATGTAATTAGCATGCCCAATATTACTTGGAATGTGAATTGGAACGAAATCGCCAATAGGTAAGACCATTTTACAATTTGGGCCCAAGTTAGAAGCAGAGCCTAAGGTGTAAATTATCGATAGTCCATATCTCGGAAACTATAAGAGATAATGCAATTTGGCAACCGGCAATGTAATTAGCATGCCGAATATTACTTGGAATGTGAATTGGAACGAAATCGCCAATAGATAAGACCATTTTACAATTTGGGCCCAAGTTAGAAGCAGAGCCTAAGGTGTAAATTATCGATAGTCCATATCTCGGAAACTATAAGAGATAATGCAATTTGGCAACCGGCAATTTAATTAGCATGCCGAATATTACTTGGAATGTGAATTGGAACGAAATCGCCAATAGATAAGACCATTTTACAATTTGGGCCCAAGTTAGAAGCAGAGCCTAAGGTGTAAATTATCGATAGTCCATATCTCGGAAACTATAAGAGTTAATGCAATTTGGCAACCGGCAATGTAATTAGCATGCCGAATATTACTTGGAATGTGAATTGGAACGAAATCGCCTATAGATAAGACCATTTTACAATTTGGGCCCAAGTTAGAAGCAGAGCCTAAGGTGTAAATTATCGATAGTCCATATCTCGGAAACTATAAGAGATAATGCAATTTGGCAACCGGCAATGTAATTAGCATGCCGAATATTACTTGGAATGTGAATTGGAACGAAATCGCCAATAGATAAGACCATTTTACGATTTGGGCCCAAGTTAGAAGCAGAGCCTAAGGTGTAAATTATCGATAGTCCATATCTCGGAAACTATAAGAGATAATGCAATTTGGCAACCGGCAATGTAATTAGCATGCCGAATATTACTTGGAATGTGAATTGGAACGAAATCGCCAATAGATAAGACCATTTTACAATTTGGGCCCAAGTTAGAAGCAGAGCCTAAGGTGTAAATTATTGATAGTCCATATCTCGGAAACTATAAGAGATAATGCAATTTCGCAACCGGCAATGTAATTAGCATGCCGAATATTACTTGGAATGTGAATTGGAACGAAATCGCCAATAGATAAGACCATTTTACAATTTGGGCCCAAGTTAGAAGCAGAGCCTATGGTGTAAATTATCGATAGTCCATATCTCGGAAACTATAAGAGATAATGCAATTTGGCAACCGGCAATGTAATTAGCATGCCGAATATTACTTGGAATGTGAATTGGAACGAAATCGCCAATAGATAAGACCATTTTACAATTTGGGCCCAAGTTAGAAGCAGAGCCTAAGGTGTAAATTATTGATAGTCCATATCTCGGAAACTATAAGAGATAATGCAATTTCGCAACCGGCAATGTAATTAGCATGCCGAATATCACTTGGAATGTGAATTGGGACGAAATCGCCAATAGATAAGACCATTTTACAATTTGGGCCCAAGTTAGAAGCAGAGCCTAAGGTGTAAATTATCGATAGTCCATATCTCGGAAACTATAAGAGATAATGCAATTTGGAAACCGGCAATGTAATTAGCATGCCGATTATTACTTGGAATGTGAATTGGAACGAAATCGCCAATAGATAAGACCATTTTACAATTTGGGCCCAAGTTATAAGCAGAGCCTATGGTGTAAATTATCGATAGTCCATATCTCGGAAACTATAAGAGATAATGCAATTTGGCAACCGGCAATGAAATTAGCATGCCGAATATTACTTGGAATGTGAATTGGAACGAAATCGCCAATAGATAAGACCATTTTACAATTTGGGCCCAAGTTAGAAGCAGAGCCTAAGGTGTAAATTATCGATAGTCCATATCTCGGAAACTATAAGAGATAATGCAATTTGGCAACCGGCAATGTAATTAGCATGCCGAATATTACTTGGAATGTGAATTGGAACGAAATCGCCAATAGATAAGACCATTTTACAATTTGGGCCCAAGTTAGAAGCAGAGCCTAAGGTGTAAATTATCGATAGTCCATATCTCGGAAACTATAAGAGATAATGCAATTTGGCAACCGGCAATGTAATTAGCATGCCGAATATTACTTGGAATGTGAATTGGAACGAAATCGCTAATAGGTAAGACCATTTTACAATTTGGGCCCAAGTTAGAAGCAGAGCCTAAGGTGTAAATTATCGATAGTCCATATCTCGGAAACTATAAGAGATAATGCAATTTGGCAACCGGCAATGTAATATTAGCATGCCGAATATTACTTGGAATGTGAATTGGAACGAAATCGCCAATAGATAAGACCATTTTACAATTTGGGCCCAAGTTAGAAGCAGAGCCTAAGGTGTAAATTATCGATAGTCCATATCTCGGAAACTATAAGAGATAATGCAATTTGGCAACCGGCAATTTAATTAGCATGCCGAATATTACTTGGAATGTGAATTGGAACGAAATCGCCAATAGATAAGACCATTTTACAATTTGGGCCCAAGTTAGAAGCAGAGCCTAAGGTGTAAATTATCGATAGTCCATATCTCGGAAACTATAAGAGTTAATGCAATTTGGCAACCGGCAATGTAATTAGCATGCCGAATATTACTTGGAATGTGAATTGGAACGAAATCGCCAATAGATAAGACCATTTTACAATTTGGGCCCAAGTTAGAAGCAGAGCCTAAGGTGTAAATTATCGATAGTCCATATCTCGGAAACTATAAGAGATAATGCAATTTGGCAACCGGCAATGTAATTAGCATGCCGAATATTACTTGGAATGTGAATTGGAACGAAATCGCCAATAGATAAGACCATTTTACGATTTGGGCCCAAGTTAGAAGCAGAGTCTAAGGTGTAAATTATCGATAGTCCATATCTCGGAAACTATAAGAGATAATGCAATTTGGCAACCGGCAATGTAATTAGCATGCCGAATATTACTTGGAATGTGAATTGGAACGAAATCGCCAATAGATAAGACCATTTTACAATTTGGGCCCAAGTTAGAAGCAGAGCCTAATGTGTAAATTATTGATAGTCCATATCTCGGAAACTATAAGAGATAATGCAATTTCGCAACCGGCAATGTAATTAGCATGCCGAATATTACTTGGAATGTGAATTGGAACGAAATCGCCAATAGATAAGACCATTTTACAATTTGGGCCCAAGTTAGAAGCAGAGCCTAAGGTGTAAATTATTGATAGTCCATATCTCGGAAACTATAAGAGATAATGCAATTTGGCAACCGGCAATGTAATTAGCATGCCGAATATTACTTGGAATGTGAATTGGAACGAAATCGCCAATAGATAAGACCATTTTACAATTTGGGCCCAAGTTAGAAGCAGAGCCTAAGGTGTAAATTATCGATAGTCCATATCTCGGAAACTATAAGAGATAATGCAATTTGGCAACCGGCAATGTAATTAGCATGCCGAATATTACTTGGAATGTGAATTGGAACGAAATCGCCAATAGATAAGACCATTTTACAATTTGGGCCCAAGTTAGAAGCAGAGCCTAAGGTGTAAATTATCGATAGTCCATATCTCGGAAACTATAAGAGATAATGCAATTTGGCAACTGGCAATGTAATTAGCATGCCGAATATTACTTGGAATGTGAATTGGAACGAAATCGCCAATAGATAAGACCATTTTACAATTTGGGCCCAAGTTAGAAGCAGAGCCTAAGGTGTAAATTATTGATAGTCCATATCTCGGAAACTATAAGAGATAATGCAATTTCGCAACCGGCAATGTAATTAGCATGCCGAATATCACTTGGAATGTGAATTGGGACGAAATCGCCAATAGATAAGACCATTTTACAATTTGGGCCCAAGTTAGAAGCAGAGCCTAAGGTGTAAATTATCGATAGTCCATATCTCGGAAACTATAAGAGATAATGCAATTTGGCAACCGGCAATGTAATTAGCATGCCGAACATTACTTGGAATGTGAATTGGAACGAAATCGCCAATAGATAAGACCATTTTACAATTTGGGCCCAAGTTAGAAGCAGAGCCTAAAGTGTAAATTATCGATAGTCCATATCTCGGAAACTATAAGAGATAATGCAATTTGGCAACCGGCAATGTAATTAGCATGCCGAATATTACTTGGAATGTGAATTGGAACGAAATCGCCAATAGATAAGACCATTTTACAATTTGGGCCCAAGTTAGAAGCAGAGCCTAAGGTGTAAATTATCGATAGTCCATATCTCGGAAACTATAAGAGATAATGCAATTTGGCAACCGGCAATGTAATTAGCATGCCGAATATTACTTGGAATGTGAATTGGAACGAAATCGCCAATAGATAAGACCATTTTACAATTTGGGCCCAAGTTATATGCAGAGCCTATGGTGTAAATTATCGATAGTCCATATCTCGGAAACTATAAGAGATAATGCAATTTGGCAACCGGCAATGTAATTAGCATGCCGAATATTACTTGGAATGTGAATTGGAACGAAATCGCCAATAGATAAGACCATTTTACAATTTGGGCCCAAGTTAGAAGCAGAGCCTAAGGTGTAAATTATCGATAGTCCATATCTCGGAAACTATAAGAGATAATGCAATTTGGCAACCGGCAATGTAATTAGCATGCCGAATATTACTTGGAATGTGAATTGGAACGAAATCGCCAATAGATAAGACCATTTTACAATTTGGGCCCAAGTTAGAAGCAGAGCCTAAGGTGTAAATTATCGATAGTCCATATCTCGGAAACTATAAGAGATAATGCAATTTGGAAACCGGCAATGTAATTAGCATGCCGAATATTACTTGGAATGTGAATTGGAACGAAATCGCCAATAGGTAAGACCATTTTACAATTTGGGCCCAAGTTAGAAGCAGAGCCTAAGGTGTAAATTATCGATAGTCCATATCTCGGAAACTATAAGAGATAATGCAATTTGGCAACCGGCAATGTAATTAGCATGCCGAATATTACTTGGAATGTGAATTGGAACGAAATCGCCAATAGATAAGACCATTTTACAATTTGGGCCCAAGTTAGAAGCAGAGCCTAAGGTGTAAATTATCGATAGTCCATATCTCGGAAACTATAAGAGATAATGCAATTTGGCAACCGGCAATTTAATTAGCATGCCGAATATTACTTGGAATGTGAATTGGAACGAAATCGCCAATAGATAAGACCATTTTACAATTTGGGCCCAAGTTAGAAGCAGAGCCTAAGGTGTAAATTATCGATAGTCCATATCTCGGAAACTATAAGAGTTAATGCAATTTGGCAACCGGCAATGTAATTAGCATGCCGAATATTACTTGGAATGTGAATTGGAACGAAATCGCCAATAGATAAGACCATTTTACAATTTGGGCCCAAGTTAGAAGCAGAGCCTAAGGTGTAAATTATCGATAGTCCATATCTCGGAAACTATAAGAGATAATGCAATTTGGCAACCGGCAATGTAATTAGCATGCCGAATATTACTTGGAATGTGAATTGGAACGAAATCGCCAATAGATAAGACCATTTTACGATTTGGGCCCAAGTTAGAAGCAGAGCCTAAGGTGTAAATTATCGATAGTCCATATCTCGGAAACTATAAGAGATAATGCAATTTGGCAACCGGCAATGTAATTAGCATGCCGAATATTACTTGGAATGTGAATTGGAACGAAATCGCCAATAGATAAGACCATTTTACAATTTGGGCCCAAGTTAGAAGCAGAGCCTAAGGTGTAAATTATTGATAGTCCATATCTCGGAAACTATAAGAGATAATGCAATTTCGCAACCGGCAATGGAATTAGCATGCCGAATATTACTTGGAATGTGAATTGGAACGAAATCGCCAATAGATAAGACCATTTTACAATTTGGGCCCAAGTTAGAAGCAGAGCCTATGGTGTAAATTATCGATAGTCCATATCTCGGAAACTATAAGAGATAATGCAATTTGGCAACCGGCAATGTAATTAGCATGCCGAATATTACTTGGAATGTGAATTGGAACGAAATCGCCAATAGATAAGACCATTTTACAATTTGGGCCCAAGTTAGAAGCAGAGCCTAAGGTGTAAATTATTGATAGTCCATATCTCGGAAACTATAAGAGATAATGCAATTTCGCAACCGGCAATGTAATTAGCATGCCGAATATCACTTGGAATGTGAATTGGGACGAAATCGCCAATAGATAAGACCATTTTACAATTTGGGCCCAAGTTAGAAGCAGAGCCTAAGGTGTAAATTATCGATAGTCCATATCTCGGAAACTATAAGAGATAATGCAATTTGGAAACCGGCAATGTAATTAGCATGCCGAATATTACTTGGAATGTGAATTGGAACGAAATCGCCAATAGATAAGACCATTTTACAATTTGGGCCCAAGTTATAAGCAGAGCCTATGGTGTAAATTATCGATAGTCCATATCTCGGAAACTATAAGAGATAATGCAATTTGGCAACCGGCAATGAAATTAGCATGCCGAATATTACTTGGAATGTGAATTGGAACGAAATCGCCAATAGATAAGACCATTTTACAATTTGGGCCCAAGTTAGAAGCAGAGCCTAAGGTGTAAATTATCGATAGTCCATATCTCGGAAACTATAAGAGATAATGCAATTTGGCAACCGGCAATGTAATTAGCATGCCGAATATTACTTGGAATGTGAATTGGAACGGAATCGCCAATAGATAAGACCATTTTACAATTTGGGCCCAAGTTAGAAGCAGAGCCTAAGGTGTAAATTATCGATAGTCCATATCTCGGAAACTATAAGAGATAATGCAATTTGGCAACCGGCAATGTAATTAGCATGCCGAATATTACTTGGAATGTGAATTGGAACGAAATCGCTAATAGGTAAGACCATTTTACAATTTGGGCCCAAGTTAGAAGCAGAGCCTAAGGTGTAAATTATCGATAGTCCATATCTCGGAAACTATAAGAGATAATGCAATTTGGCAACCGGCAATGTAATTAGCATGCCGAATATTACTTGGAATGTGAATTGGAACGAAATCGCCAATAGATAAGACCATTTTACAATTTGGGCCCAAGTTAGAAGCAGAGCCTAAGGTGTAAATTATCGATAGTCCATATCTCGGAAACTATAAGAGATAATGCAATTTGGCAACCGGCAATTTAATTAGCATGCCGAATATTACTTGGAATGTGAATTGGAACGAAATCGCCAATAGATAAGACCATTTTACAATTTGGGCCCAAGTTAGAAGCAGAGCCTAAGGTGTAAATTATCGATAGTCCATATCTCGGAAACTATAAGAGTTAATGCAATATGGCAACCGGCAATGTAATTAGCATGCCGAATATTACTTGGAATGTGAATTGGAACGAAATCGCCAATAGATAAGACCATTTTACAATTTGGGCCCAAGTTAGAAGCAGAGCCTAAGGTGTAAATTATCGATAGTCCATATCTCGGAAACTATAAGAGATAATGCAATTTGGCAACCGGCAATGTAATTAGCATGCCGAATATTACTTGGAATGTGAATTGGAACGAAATCGCCAATAGATAAGACCATTTTACGATTTGGGCCCAAGTTAGAAGCAGAGCCTAAGGTGTAAATTATCGATAGTCCATATCTCGGAAACTATAAGAGATAATGCAATTTGGCAACCGGCAATGTAATTAGCATGCCGAATATTACTTGGAATGTGAATTGGAACGAAATCGCCAATAGATAAGACCATTTTACAATTTGGGCCCAAGTTAGAAGCAGAGCCTAAGGTGTAAATTATTGATAGTCCATATCTCGGAAACTATAAGAGATAATGCAATTTCGCAACCGGCAATGTAATTAGCAAGCCGAATATTACTTGGAATGTGAATTGGAACGAAATCGCCAATAGATAAGACCATTTTACAATTTGGGCCCAAGTTAGAAGCAGAGCCTAAGGTGTAAATTATTGATAGTCCATATCTCGGAAACTATAAGAGATAATGCAATTTGGCAACCGGCAATGTAATTAGCATGCCGAATATTACTTGGAATGTGAATTGGAACGAAATCGCCAATAGATAAGACCATTTTACAATTTGGGCCCAAGTTAGAAGCAGAGCCTAAGGTGTAAATTATCGATAGTCCATATCTCGGAAACTATAAGAGATAATGCAATTTGGCAACCGGCAATGTAATTAGCATGCCGAATATTACTTGGAATGTGAATTGGAACGAAATCGCCAATAGATAAGACCATTTTACAATTTGGGCCCAAGTTAGAAGCAGAGCCTAAGGTGTAAATTATCGATAGTCCATATCTCGGAAACTATAAGAGATAATGCAATTTGGCAACTGGCAATGTAATTAGCATGCCGAATATTACTTGGAATGTGAATTGGAACGAAATCGCCAATAGATAAGACCATTTTACAATTTGGGCCCAAGTTAGAAGCAGAGCCTAAGGTGTAAATTATTGATAGTCCATATCTCGGAAACTATAAGAGATAATGCAATTTCGCAACCGGCAATGTAATTAGCATGCCGAATATCACTTGGAATGTGAATTGGGACGAAATCGCCAATAGATAAGACCATTTTACAATTTGGGCCCAAGTTAGAAGCAGAGCCTAAGGTGTAAATTATCGATAGTCCATATCTCGGAAACTATAAGAGATAATGCAATTTGGCAACCGGCAATGTAATTAGCATGCCGAATATTACTTGGAATGTGAATTGGAACGAAATCGCCAATAGATAAGGCCATTTTACAATTTGGGCCCAAGTTAGAAGCAGAGCCTAAAGTGTAAATTATCGATAGTCCATATCTCGGAAACTATAAGAGATAATGCAATTTGGCAACCGGCAATGTAATTAGCATGCCGAATATTACTTGGAATGTGAATTGGAACGAAATCGCCAATAGATAAGACCATTTTACAATTTGGGCCCAAGTTAGAAGCAGAGCCTAAGGTGTAAATTATCGATAGTCCATATCTCGGAAACTATAAGAGATAATGCAATTTGGCAACCGGCAATGTAATTAGCATGCCGAATATTACTTGGAATGTGAATTGGAACGAAATCGCCAATAGATAAGACCATTTTACAATTTGGGCCCAAGTTAGAAGCAGAGCCTAAGGTGTAAATTGTCGATAGTCCATATCTCGGAAACTATAAGAGATAATGCAATTTGGCAACCGGCAATGTAATTAGCATGCCGAATATTACTTGGAATGTGAATTGGAACGAAATCGCCAATAGGTAAGACCATTTTACAATTTGGGCCCAAGTTAGAAGCAGAGCCTAAGGTGTAAATTATCGATAGTCCATATCTCGGAAACTATAAGAGATAATGCAATTTGGCAACCGGCAATGTAATTAGCATGCCGAATATTACTTGGAATGTGAATTGGAACGAAATCGCCAATAGGTAAGACCATTTTACAATTTGGGCCCAAGTTAGAAGCAGAGCCTAAGGTGTAAATTATCGATAGTCCATATCTCGGAAACTATAAGAGATAATGCAATTTGGCAACCGGCAATGTAATTAGCATGCCGAATATTACTTGGAATGTGAATTGGAACGAAATCGCCAATAGATAAGACCATTTTACAATTTGGGCCCAAGTTAGAAGCAGAGCCTAAGGTGTAAATTATCGATAGTCCATATCTCGGAAACTATAAGAGATAATGCAATTTGGCAACCGGCAATTTAATTAGCATGCCGAATATTACTTGGAATGTGAATTGGAACGAAATCGCCAATAGATAAGACCATTTTACAATTTGGGCCCAAGTTAGAAGCAGAGCCTAAGGTGTAAATTATCGATAGTCCATATCTCGGAAACTATAAGAGTTAATGCAATTTGGCAACCGGCAATGTAATTAGCATGCCGAATATTACTTGGAATGTGAATTGGAACGAAATCGCCAATAGATAAGACCATTTTACGATTTGGGCCCAAGTTAGAAGCAGAGCCTAAGGTGTAAATTATCGATAGTCCATATCTCGGAAACTATAAGAGATAATGCAATTTGGCAACCGGCAATGTAATTAGCATGCCGAATATTACTTGGAATGTGAATTGGAACGAAATCGCCAATAGATAAGACCATTTTACAATTTGGGCCCAAGTTAGAAGCAGAGCCTAAGGTGTAAATTATTGATAGTCCATATCTCGGAAACTATAAGAGATAATGCAATTTCGCAACCGGCAATGTAATTAGCATGCCGAATATTACTTGGAATGTGAATTGGAACGAAATCGCCAATAGATAAGACCATTTTACAATTTGGGCCCAAGTTAGAAGCAGAGCCTATGGTGTAAATTATCGATAGTCCATATCTCGGAAACTATAAGAGATAATGCAATTTGGCAACCGGCAATGTAATTAGCATGCCGAATATTACTTGGAATGTGAATTGCAACTAAATCGCCAATAGATAAGACCATTTTACAATTTGGGCCCAAGTTAGAAGCAGAGGCTAAGGTGTAAATTATCGATAGTCCATATCTCGGAAACTATAAGAGATAATGCAATTTCGCAACCGGCAATGTAATTAGCATGCCGAATATTACTTGGAATGTGAATTGGAACGAAATCGCCAATAGATAAGACCATTTTACGATTTGGGCCCAAGTTAGAAGCAGAGCCTAAGGTGTAAATTATCGATAGTCCATATCTCGGAAACTATAAGAGATAATGCAATTTGGCAACCGGCAATGTAATTAGCATGCCGAATATTACTTGGAATGTGAATTGGAACGAAATCGCCAATAGATAAGACCATTTTACAATTTGGGCCCAAGTTAGAAGCAGAGCCTAAGGTGTAAATTATCGATAGTCCATATCTCGGAAACTATAAGAGATAATGCAATTTGGCAACCGGCAATTTAATTAGCATGCCGAATATTACTTGGAATGTGAATTGGAACGAAATCGCCAATAGATAAGACCATTTTACAATTTGGGCCCAAGTTAGAAGCAGAGCCTAAGGTGTAAATTATCGATAGTCCATATCTCGGAAACTATAAGAGTTAATGCAATTTGGCAACCGGCAATGTAATTAGCATGCCGAATATTACTTGGAATGTGAATTGGAACGAAATCGCCAATAGATAAGACCATTTTACAATTTGGGCCCAAGTTAGAAGCAGAGCCTAAGGTGTAAATTATCGATAGTCCATATCTCGGAAACTATAAGAGATAATGCAATTTGGCAACCGGCAATGTAATTAGCATGCCGAATATTACTTGGAATGTGAATTGGAACGAAATCGCCAATAAGATAAGACCATTTTACGATTTGGGCCCAAGTTAGAAGCAGAGCCTAAGGTGTAAATTATCGATAGTCCATATCTCGGAAACTATAAGAGATAATGCAATTTGGCAACCGGCAATGTAATTAGCAGGCCGAATATTACTTGGAATGTGAATTGGAACGAAATCGCCAATAGATAAGACCATTTTACAATTTGGGCCCAAGTTAGAAGCAGAGCCTAAGGTGTAAATTATTGATAGTCCATATCTCGGAAACTATAAGAGATAATGCAATTTCGCAACCGGCAATGGAATTAGCATGCCGAATATTACTTGGAATGTGAATTGGAACGAAATCGCCAATAGATAAGACCATTTTACAATTTGGGCCCAAGTTAGAAGCAGAGCCTATGGTGTAAATTATCGATAGTCCATATCTCGGAAACTATAAGAGATAATGCAATTTGGCAACCGGCAATGTAATTAGCATGCCGAATATTACTTGGAATGTGAATTGGAACGAAATCGCCAATAGATAAGACCATTTTACAATTTGGGCCCAAGTTAGAAGCAGAGCCTAAGGTGTAAATTATCGATAGTCCATATCTCGGAAACTATAAGAGTTAATGCAATTTGGCAACCGGCAATGTAATTAGCATGCCGAATATTACTTGGAATGTGAATTGGAACGAAATCGCCAATAGATAAGACCATTTTACAATTTGGGCCCAAGTTAGAAGCAGAGCCTAAGGTGTAAATTATTGATAGTCCATATCTCGGAAACTATAAGAGATAATGCAATTTCGCAACCGGCAATGTAATTAGCATGCCGAATATCACTTGGAATGTGAATTGGGACGAAATCGCCAATAGATAAGACCATTTTACAATTTGGGCCCAAGTTAGAAGCAGAGCCTAAGGTGTAAATTATCGATAGTCCATATCTCGGAAACTATAAGAGATAATGCAATTTGGAAACCGGCAATGTAATTAGCATGCCGAATATTACTTGGAATGTGAATTGGAACGAAATCGCCAATAGATAAGACCATTTTACAATTTGGGCCCAAGTTATAAGCAGAGCCTATGGTGTAAATTATCGATAGTCCATATCTCGGAAACTATAAGAGATAATGCAATTTGGCAACCGGCAATGAAATTAGCATGCCGAATATTACTTGGAATGTGAATTGGAACGAAATCGCCAATAGATAAGACCATTTTACAATTTGGGCCCAAGTTAGAAGCAGAGCCTAAGGTGTAAATTATCGATAGTCCATATCTCGGAAACTATAAGAGATAATGCAATTTGGCAACCGGCAATGTAATTAGCATGCCGAATATTACTTGGAATGTGAATTGGAACGGAATCGCCAATAGATAAGACCATTTTACAATTTGGGCCCAAGTTAGAAGCAGAGCCTAAGGTGTAAATTATCGATAGTCCATATCTCGGAAACTATAAGAGATAATGCAATTTGGCAACCGGCAATGTAATTAGCATGCCGAATATTACTTGGAATGTGAATTGGAACGAAATCGCTAATAGGTAAGACCATTTTACAATTTGGGCCCAAGTTAGAAGCAGAGCCTAAGGTGTAAATTATCGATAGTCCATATCTCGGAAACTATAAGAGATAATGCAATTTGGCAACCGGCAATGTAATTAGCATGCCGAATATTACTTGGAATGTGAATTGGAACGAAATCGCCAATAGATAAGACCATTTTACAATTTGGGCCCAAGTTAGAAGCAGAGCCTAAGGTGTAAATTATCGATAGTCCATATCTCGGAAACTATAAGAGATAATGCAATTTGGCAACCGGCAATGTAATTAGCATGCCGAATATTACTTGGAATGTGAATTGGAACGAAATCGCCAATAGATAAGACCATTTTACAATTTGGGCCCAAGTTAGAAGCAGAGCCTAAGGTGTAAATTATCGATAGTCCATATCTCGGAAACTATAAGAGATAATGCAATTTGGCAACCGGCAATGTAATTAGCATGCCGAATATTACTTGGAATGTGAATTGGAACGAAATCGCCAATAGATAAGACCATTTTACAATTTGGGCCCAAGTTAGAAGCAGAGCCTAAGGTGTAAATTATCGATAGTCCATATCTCGGAAACTATAAGAGATAATGCAATTTGGCAACTGGCAATGTAATTAGCATGCCGAATATTACTTGGAATGTGAATTGGAACGAAATCGCCAATAGATAAGACCATTTTACAATTTGGGCCCAAGTTAGAAGCAGAGCCTAAGGTGTAAATTATTGATAGTCCATATCTCGGAAACTATAAGAGATAATGCAATTTCGCAACCGGCAATGTAATTAGCATGCCGAATATCACTTGGAATGTGAATTGGGACGAAATCGCCAATAGATAAGACCATTTTACAATTTGGGCCCAAGTTAGAAGCAGAGCCTAAGGTGTAAATTATCGATAGTCCATATCTCGGAAACTATAAGAGATAATGCAATTTGGCAACCGGCAATGTAATTAGCATGCCGAATATTACTTGGAATGTGAATTGGAACGAAATCGCCAATAGATAAGGCCATTTTACAATTTGGGCCCAAGTTAGAAGCAGAGCCTAAAGTGTAAATTATCGATAGTCCATATCTCGGAAACTATAAGAGATAATGCAATTTGGCAACCGGCAATGTAATTAGCATGCCGAATATTACTTGGAATGTGAATTGGAACGAAATCGCCAATAGATAAGACCATTTTACAATTTGGGCCCAAGTTAGAAGCAGAGCCTAAGGTGTAAATTATCGATAGTCCATATCTCGGAAACTATAAGAGATAATGCAATTTGGCAACCGGCAATGTAATTAGCATGCCGAATATTACTTGGAATGTGAATTGGAACGAAATCGCCAATAGATAAGACCATTTTACAATTTGGGCCCAAGTTAGAAGCAGAGCCTAAGGTGTAAATTGTCGATAGTCCATATCTCGGAAACTATAAGAGATAATGCAATTTGGCAACCGGCAATGTAATTAGCATGCCGAATATTACTTGGAATGTGAATTGGAACGAAATCGCCAATAGATAAGACCATTTTACAATTTGGGCCCAAGTTAGAAGCAGAGCCTAAGGTGTAAATTATCGATAGTCCATATCTCGGAAACTATAAGAGATAATGCAATTTGGCAACCGGCAATGTAATTAGCATGCCGAATATTACTTGGAATGTGAATTGGAACGAAATCGCCAATAGGTAAGACCATTTTACAATTTGGGCCCAAGTTAGAAGCAGAGCCTAAGGTGTAAATTATCGATAGTCCATATCTCGGAAACTATAAGAGATAATGCAATTTGGCAACCGGCAATGTAATTAGCATGCCGAATATTACTTGGAATGTGAATTGGAACGAAATCGCCAATAGATAAGACCATTTTACAATTTGGGCCCAAGTTAGAAGCAGAGCCTAAGGTGTAAATTATCGATAGTCCATATCTCGGAAACTATAAGAGATAATGCAATTTGGCAACCGGCAATTTAATTAGCATGCCGAATATTACTTGGAATGTGAATTGGAACGAAATCGCCAATAGATAAGACCATTTTACAATTTGGGCCCAAGTTAGAAGCAGAGCCTAAGGTGTAAATTATCGATAGTCCATATCTCGGAAACTATAAGAGTTAATGCAATTTGGCAACCGGCAATGTAATTAGCATGCCGAATATTACTTGGAATGTGAATTGGAACGAAATCGCCAATAGATAAGACCATTTTACAATTTGGGCCCAAGTTAGAAGCAGAGCCTAAGGTGTAAATTATCGATAGTCCATATCTCGGAAACTATAAGAGATAATGCAATTTGGCAACCGGCAATGTAATTAGCATGCCGAATATTACTTGGAATGTGAATTGGAACGAAATCGCCAATAGATAAGACCATTTTACGATTTGGGCCCAAGTTAGAAGCAGAGCCTAAGGTGTAAATTATCGATAGTCCATATCTCGGAAACTATAAGAGATAATGCAATTTGGCAACCGGCAATGTAATTAGCATGCCGAATATTACTTGGAATGTGAATTGGAACGAAATCGCCAATAGATAAGACCATTTTACAATTTGGGCCCAAGTTAGAAGCAGAGCCTAAGGTGTAAATTATTGATAGTCCATATCTCGGAAACTATAAGAGATAATGCAATTTCGCAACCGGCAATGTAATTAGCATGCCGAATATTACTTGGAATGTGAATTGGAACGAAATCGCCAATAGATAAGACCATTTTACAATTTGGGCCCAAGTTAGAAGCAGAGCCTATGGTGTAAATTATCGATAGTCCATATCTCGGAAACTATAAGAGATAATGCAATTTGGCAACCGGCAATGTAATTAGCATGCCGAATATTACTTGGAATGTGAATTGGAACGAAATCGCCAATAGATAAGACCATTTTACAATTTGGGCCCAAGTTAGAAGCAGAGCCTAAGGTGTAAATTATTGATAGTCCATATCTCGGAAACTATAAGAGATAATGCAATTTCGCAACCGGCAATGTAATTAGCATGCCGAATATCACTTGGAATGTGAATTGGGACGAAATCGCCAATAGATAAGACCATTTTACAATTTGGGCCCAAGTTAGAAGCAGAGCCTAAGGTGTAAATTATCGATAGTCCATATCTCGGAAACTATAAGAGATAATGCAATTTGGAAACCGGCAATGTAATTAGCATGCCGAATATTACTTGGAATGTGAATTGGAACGAAATCGCCAATAGATAAGACCATTTTACAATTTGGGCCCAAGTTATAAGCAGAGCCTATGGTGTAAATTATCGATAGTCCATATCTCGGAAACTATAAGAGATAATGCAATTTGGCAACCGGCAATGAAATTAGCATGCCGAATATTACTTGGAATGTGAATTGGAACGAAATCGCCAATAGATAAGACCATTTTACAATTTGGGCCCAAGTTAGAAGCAGAGCCTAAGGTGTAAATTATCGATAGTCAATATCTCGGAAACTATAAGAGATAATGCAATTTGGCAACCGGCAATGTAATTAGCATGCCGAATATTACTTGGAATGTGAATTGGAACGAAATCGCCAATAGATAAGACCATTTTACAATTTGGGTCCAAGTTAGAAGCAGAGCCTAAGGTGTAAATTATCGATAGTCCATATCTCGGAAACTATAAGAGATAATGCAATTTGGCAACCGGCAATGTAATTAGCATGCCGAATATTACTTGGAATGTGAATTGGAACGAAATCGCTAATAGGTAAGACCATTTTACAATTTGGGCCCAAGTTAGAAGCAGAGCCTAAGGTGTAAATTATCGATAGTCCATATCTCGGAAACTATAAGAGATAATGCAATTTGGCAACCGGCAATGTAATTAGCATGCCGAATATTACTTGGAATGTGAATTGGAACGAAATCGCCAATAGATAAGAGCATTTTACAATTTGGGCCCAAGTTAGAAGCAGAGCCTAAGGTGTAAATTATCGATAGTCCATATCTCGGAAACTATAAGAGATAATGCAATTTGGCAACCAGCAATTTAATTAGCATGCCGAATATTACTTGGAATGTGAATTGGAACGAAATCGCCAATAGATAAGACCATTTTACGATTTGGGCCCAAGTTAGAAGCAGAGCCTAAGGTGTAAATTATCGATAGTCCATATCTCGGAAACTATAAGAGTTAATGCAATTTGGCAACCGGCAATGTAATTAGCATGCCGAATATTACTTGGAATGTGAATTGGAACGAAATCGCCAATAGATAAGACCATTTTACAATTTGGGCCCAAGTTAGAAGCAGAGCCTAAGGTGTAAATTATCGATAGTCCATATCTCGGAAACTATAAGAGATAATGCAATTTGGCAACCGGCAATGTAATTAGCATGCCGAATATTACTTGGAATGTGAATTGGAACGAAATCGCCAATAGGTAAGACCATTTTACAATTTGGGCCCAAGTTAGAAGCAGAGCCTAAGGTGTAAATTATCGATAGTCCATATCTCGGAAACTATAAGAGATAATGCAATTTGGCAACCGGCAATGTAATTAGCATGCCGAATATTACTTGGAATGTGAATTGGAACGAAATCGCCAATAGATAAGACCATTTTACAATTTGGGCCCAAGTTAGAAGCAGAGCCTAAGGTGTAAATTATCGATAGTCCATATCTCGGAAACTATAAGAGATAATGCAATTTGGCAACCGGCAATTTAATTAGCATGCCGAATATTACTTGGAATGTGAATTGGAACGAAATCGCCAATAGATAAGACCATTTTACAATTTGGGCCCAAGTTAGAAGCAGAGCCTAAGGTGTAAATTATCGATAGTCCATATCTCGGAAACTATAAGAGTTAATGCAATTTGGCAACCGGCATTGTAATTAGCATGCCGAATATTACTTGGAATGTGAATTGGAACGAAATCGCCAATAGATAAGACCATTTTACAATTTGGGCCCAAGTTAGAAGCAGAGCCTAAGGTGTAAATTATCGATAGTCCATATCTCGGAAACTATAAGAGATAATGCAATTTGGCAACCGGCAATGTAATTAGCATGCCGAATATTACTTGGAATGTGAATTGGAACGAAATCGCCAATAGATAAGACCATTTTACGATTTGGGCCCAAGTTAGAAGCAGAGCCTAAGGTGTAAATTATCGATAGTCCATATCTCGGAAACTATAAGAGATAATGCAATTTGGCAACCGGCAATGTAATTAGCATGCCGAATATTACTTGGAATGTGAATTGGAACGAAATCGCCAATAGATAAGACCATTTTACAATTTGGGCCCAAGTTAGAAGCAGAGCCTAAGGTGTAAATTATTGATAGTCCATATCTCGGAAACTATAAGAGATAATGCAATTTCGCAACCGGCAATGTAATTAGCATGCCGAATATTACTTGGAATGTGAATTGGAACGAAATCGCCAATAGATAAGACCATTTTACAATTTGGGCCCAAGTTAGAAGCAGAGCCTATGGTGTAAATTATCGATAGTCCATATCTCGGAAACTATAAGAGATAATGCAATTTGGCAACCGGCAATGTAATTAGCATGCCGAATATTACTTGGAATGTGAATTGCAACTAAATCGCCAATAGATAAGAACATTTTACAATTTGGGCCCAAGTTAGAAGCAGAGGCTAAGGTGTAAATTATCGATAGTCCATATCTCGGAAACTATAAGAGATAATGCAATTTCGCAACCGGCAATGTAATTAGCATGCCGAATATTACTTGGAATGTGAATTGGAACGAAATCGCCAATAGATAAGACCATTTTACGATTTGGGCCCAAGTTAGAAGCAGAGCCTAAGGTGTAAATTATCGATAGTCCATATCTCGGAAACTATAAGAGATAATGCAATTTGGCAACCGGCAATGTAATTAGCATGCCGAATATTACTTGGAATGTGAATTGGAACGAAATCGCCAATAGATAAGACCATTTTACAATTTGGGCCCAAGTTAGAAGCAGAGCCTAAGGTGTAAATTATCGATAGTCCATATCTCGGAAACTATAAGAGATAATGCAATTTGGCAACCGGCAATTTAATTAGCATGCCGAATATTACTTGGAATGTGAATTGGAACGAAATCGCCAATAGATAAGACCATTTTACAATTTGGGCCCAAGTTAGAAGCAGAGCCTAAGGTGTAAATTATCGATAGTCCATATCTCGGAAACTATAAGAGTTAATGCAATTTGGCAACCGGCAATGTAATTAGCATGCCGAATATTACTTGGAATGTGAATTGGAACGAAATCGCCAATAGATAAGACCATTTTACAATTTGGGCCCAAGTTAGAAGCAGAGCCTAAGGTGTAAATTATCGATAGTCCATATCTCGGAAACTATAAGAGATAATGCAATTTGGCAACCGGCAATGTAATTAGCATGCCGAATATTACTTGGAATGTGAATTGGAACGAAATCGCCAATAAGATAAGACCATTTTACGATTTGGGCCCAAGTTAGAAGCAGAGCCTAAGGTGTAAATTATCGATAGTCCATATCTCGGAAACTATAAGAGATAATGCAATTTGGCAACCGGCAATGTAATTAGCATGCCGAATATTACTTGGAATGTGAATTGGAACGAAATCGCCAATAGATAAGACCATTTTACAATTTGGGCCCAAGTTAGAAGCAGAGCCTAAGGTGTAAATTATTGATAGTCCATATCTCGGAAACTATAAGAGATAATGCAATTTCGCAACCGGCAATGGAATTAGCATGCCGAATATTACTTGGAATGTGAATTGGAACGAAATCGCCAATAGATAAGACCATTTTACAATTTGGGCCCAAGTTAGAAGCAGAGCCTATGGTGTAAATTATCGATAGTCCATATCTCGGAAACTATAAGAGATAATGCAATTTGGCAACCGGCAATGTAATTAGCATGCCGAATATTACTTGGAATGTGAATTGGAACGAAATCGCCAATAGATAAGACCATTTTACAATTTGGGCCCAAGTTAGAAGCAGAGCCTAAGGTGTAAATTATCGATAGTCCATATCTCGGAAACTATAAGAGTTAATGCAATTTGGCAACCGGCAATGTAATTAGCATGCCGAATATTACTTGGAATGTGAATTGGAACGAAATCGCCAATAGATAAGACCATTTTACAATTTGGGCCCAAGTTAGAAGCAGAGCCTAAGGTGTAAATTATTGATAGTCCATATCTCGGAAACTATAAGAGATAATGCAATTTCGCAACCGGCAATGTAATTAGCATGCCGAATATCACTTGGAATGTGAATTGGGACGAAATCGCCAATAGATAAGACCATTTTACAATTTGGGCCCAAGTTAGAAGCAGAGCCTAAGGTGTAAATTATCGATAGTCCATATCTCGGAAACTATAAGAGATAATGCAATTTGGAAACCGGCAATGTAATTAGCATGCCGAATATTACTTGGAATGTGAATTGGAACGAAATCGCCAATAGATAAGACCATTTTACAATTTGGGCCCAAGTTATAAGCAGAGCCTATGGTGTAAATTATCGATAGTCCATATCTCGGAAACTATAAGAGATAATGCAATTTGGCAACCGGCAATGAAATTAGCATGCCGAATATTACTTGGAATGTGAATTGGAACGAAATCGCCAATAGATAAGACCATTTTACAATTTGGGCCCAAGTTAGAAGCAGAGCCTAAGGTGTAAATTATCGATAGTCCATATCTCGGAAACTATAAGAGATAATGCAATTTGGCAACCGGCAATGTAATTAGCATGCCGAATATTACTTGGAATGTGAATTGGAACGGAATCGCCAATAGATAAGACCATTTTACAATTTGGGCCCAAGTTAGAAGCAGAGCCTAAGGTGTAAATTATCGATAGTCCATATCTCGGAAACTATAAGAGATAATGCAATTTGGCAACCGGCAATGTAATTAGCATGCCGAATATTACTTGGAATGTGAATTGGAACGAAATCGCTAATAGGTAAGACCATTTTACAATTTGGGCCCAAGTTAGAAGCAGAGCCTAAGGTGTAAATTATCGATAGTCCATATCTCGGAAACTATAAGAGATAATGCAATTTGGCAACCGGCAATGTAATTAGCATGCCGAATATTACTTGGAATGTGAATTGGAACGAAATCGCCAATAGATAAGACCATTTTACAATTTGGGCCCAAGTTAGAAGCAGAGCCTAAGGTGTAAATTATCGATAGTCCATATCTCGGAAACTATAAGAGATAATGCAATTTGGCAACCGGCAATTTAATTAGCATGCCGAATATTACTTGGAATGTGAATTGGAACGAAATCGCCAATAGATAAGACCATTTTACAATTTGGGCCCAAGTTAGAAGCAGAGCCTAAGGTGTAAATTATCGATAGTCCATATCTCGGAAACTATAAGAGTTAATGCAATATGGCAACCGGCAATGTAATTAGCATGCCGAATATTACTTGGAATGTGAATTGGAACGAAATCGCCAATAGATAAGACCATTTTACAATTTGGGCCCAAGTTAGAAGCAGAGCCTAAGGTGTAAATTATCGATAGTCCATATCTCGGAAACTATAAGAGATAATGCAATTTGGCAACCGGCAATGTAATTAGCATGCCGAATATTACTTGGAATGTGAATTGGAACGAAATCGCCAATAGATAAGACCATTTTACGATTTGGGCCCAAGTTAGAAGCAGAGCCTAAGGTGTAAATTATCGATAGTCCATATCTCGGAAACTATATGAGATAATGCAATTTGGCAACCGGCAATGTAATTAGCATGCCGAATATTACTTGGAATGTGAATTGGAACGAAATCGCCAATAGATAAGACCATTTTACAATTTGGGCCCAAGTTAGAAGCAGAGCCTAAGGTGTAAATTATTGATAGTCCATATCTCGGAAACTATAAGAGATAATGCAATTTCGCAACCGGCAATGTAATTAGCAAGCCGAATATTACTTGGAATGTTAATTGGAACGAAATCGCCAATAGATAAGACCATTTTACAATTTGGGCCCAAGTTAGAAGCAGAGCCTAAGGTGTAAATTATTGATAGTCCATATCTCGGAAACTATAAGAGATAATGCAATTTGGCAACCGGCAATGTAATTAGCATGCCGAATATTACTTGGAATGTGAATTGGAACGAAATCGCCAATAGATAAGACCATTTTACAATTTGGGCCCAAGTTAGAAGCAGAGCCTAAGGTGTAAATTATCGATAGTCCATATCTCGGAAACTATAAGAGATAATGCAATTTGGCAACCGGCAATGTAATTAGCATGCCGAATATTACTTGGAATGTGAATTGGAACGAAATCGCCAATAGATAAGACCATTTTACAATTTGGGCCCAAGTTAGAAGCAGAGCCTAAGGTGTAAATTATCGATAGTCCATATCTCGGAAACTATAAGAGATAATGCAATTTGGCAACTGGCAATGTAATTAGCATGCCGAATATTACTTGGAATGTGAATTGGAACGAAATCGCCAATAGATAAGACCATTTTACAATTTGGGCCCAAGTTAGAAGCAGAGCCTAAGGTGTAAATTATTGATAGTCCATATCTCGGAAACTATAAGAGATAATGCAATTTCGCAACCGGCAATGTAATTAGCATGCCGAATATCACTTGGAATGTGAATTGGGACGAAATCGCCAATAGATAAGACCATTTTACAATTTGGGCCCAAGTTAGAAGCAGAGCCTAAGGTGTAAATTATCGATAGTCCATATCTCGGAAACTATAAGAGATAATGCAATTTGGCAACCGGCAATGTAATTAGCATGCCGAATATTACTTGGAATGTGAATTGGAACGAAATCGCCAATTGATAAGGCCATTTTACAATTTGGGCCCAAGTTAGAAGCAGAGCCTAAAGTGTAAATTATCGATAGTCCATATCTCGGAAACTATAAGAGATAATGCAATTTGGCAACCGGCAATGTAATTAGCATGCCGAATATTACTTGGAATGTGAATTGGAACGAAATCGCCAATAGATAAGACCATTTTACAATTTGGGCCCAAGTTAGAAGCAAAGCCTAAGGTGTAAATTATCGATAGTCCATATCTCGGAAACTATAAGAGATAATGCAATTTGGCAACCGGCAATGTAATTAGCATGCCGAATATTACTTGGAATGTGAATTGGAACGAAATCGCCAATAGATAAGACCATTTTACAATTTGGGCCCAAGTTAGAAGCAGAGCCTAAGGTGTAAATTGTCGATAGTCCATATCTCGGAAACTATAAGAGATAATGCAATTTGGCAACCGGCAATGTAATTAGCATGCCGAATATTACTTGGAATGTGAATTGGAACGAAATCGCCAATAGATAAGACCATTTTACAATTTGGGCCCAAGTTAGAAGCAGAGCCTAAGGTGTAAATTATCGATAGTCCATATCTCGGAAACTATAAGAGATAATGCAATTTGGCAACCGGCAATGTAATTAGCATGCCGAATATTACTTGGAATGTGAATTGGAACGAAATCGCCAATAGGTAAGACCATTTTACAATTTGGGCCCAAGTTAGAAGCAGAGCCTAAGGTGTAAATTATCGATAGTCCATATCTCGGAAACTATAAGAGATAATGCAATTTGGCAACCGGCAATGTAATTAGCATGCCGAATATTACTTGGAATGTGAATTGGAACGAAATCGCCAATAGATAAGACCATTTTACAATTTGGGCCCAAGTTAGAAGCAGAGCATAAGGTGTAAATTATCGATAGTCCATATCTCGGAAACTATAAGAGATAATGCAATTTGGCAACCGGCAATTTAATTAGCATGCCGAATATTACTTGGAATGTGAATTGGAACGAAATCGCCAATAGATAAGACCATTTTACAATTTGGGCCCAAGTTAGAAGCAGAGCCTAAGGTGTAAATTATCGATAGTCCATATCTCGGAAACTATAAGAGTTAATGCAATTTGGCAACCGGCAATGTAATTAGCATGCCGAATATTACTTGGAATGTGAATTGGAACGAAATCGCCAATAGATAAGACCATTTTACAATTTGGGCCCAAGTTAGAAGCAGAGCCTAAGGTGTAAATTATCGATAGTCCATATCTCGGAAACTATAAGAGATAATGCAATTTGGCAACCGGCAATGTAATTAGCATGCCGAATATTACTTGGAATGTGAATTGGAACGAAATCGCCAATAGATAAGACCATTTTACGATTTGGGCCCAAGTTAGAAGCAGAGCCTAAGGTGTAAATTATCGATAGTCCATATCTCGGAAACTATAAGAGATAATGCAATTTGGCAACCGGCAATGTAATTAGCATGCCGAATATTACTTGGAATGTGAATTGGAACGAAATCGCCAATAGATAAGACCATTTTACAATTTGGGCCCAAGTTAGAAGCAGAGCCTAAGGTGTAAATTATTGATAGTCCATATCTCGGAAACTATAAGAGATAATGCAATTTCGCAACCGGCAATGTTATTAGCATGCCGAATATTACTTGGAATGTGAATTGGAACGAAATCGCCAATAGATAAGACCATTTTACAATTTGGGCCCAAGTTAGAAGCAGAGCCTATGGTGTAAATTATCGATAGTCCATATCTCGGAAACTATAAGAGATAATGCAATTTGGCAACCGGCAATGTAATTAGCATGCCGAATATTACTTGGAATGTGAATTGGAACGAAATCGCCAATAGATAAGACCATTTTACAATTTGGGCCCAAGTTATAAGCAGAGCCTATGGTGTAAATTATCGATAGTCCATATCTCGGAAACTATAAGAGATAATGCAATTTGGCAACCGGCAATGAAATTAGCATGCCGAATATTACTTGGAATGTGAATTGGAACGAAATCGCCAATAGATAAGACCATTTTACAATTTGGGCCCAAGTTAGAAGCAGAGCCTAAGGTGTAAATTATCGATAGTCAATATCTCGGAAACTATAAGAGATAATGCAATTTGGCAACCGGCAATGTAATTAGCATGCCGAATATTACTTGGAATGTGAATTGGAACGAAATCGCCAATAGATAAGACCATTTTACAATTTGGGTCCAAGTTAGAAGCAGAGCCTAAGGTGTAAATTATCGATAGTCCATATCTCGGAAACTATAAGAGATAATGCAATTTGGCAACCGGCAATGTAATTAGCATGCCGAATATTACTTGGAATGTGAATTGGAACGAAATCGCTAATAGGTAAGACCATTTTACAATTTGGGCCCAAGTTAGAAGCAGAGCCCAAGGTGTAAATTATCGATAGTCCATATCTCGGAAACTATAAGAGATAATGCAATTTGGCAACCGGCAATGTAATTAGCATGCCGAATATTACTTGGAATGTGAATTGGAACGAAATCGCCAATAGATAAGAGCATTTTACAATTTGGGCCCAAGTTAGAAGCAGAGCCTAAGGTGTAAATTATCGATAGTCCATATCTCGGAAACTATAAGAGATAATGCAATTTGGCAACCGGCAATTTAATTAGCATGCCGAATATTACTTGGAATGTGAATTGGAACGAAATCGCCAATAGATAAGACCATTTTACGATTTGGCCCCAAGTTAGAAGCAGAGCCTAAGGTGTAAATTATCGATAGTCCATATCTCGGAAACTATAAGAGTTAATGCAATTTGGCAACCGGCAATGTAATTAGCATGCCGAATATTACTTGGAATGTGAATTGGAACGAAATCGCCAATAGATAAGACCATTTTACAATTTGGGCCCAAGTTAGAAGCAGAGATTAAGGTGTAAATTATCGATAGTCCATATCTCGGAAACTATAAGAGATAATGCAATTTGGCAACCGGCAATGTAATTAGCATGCCGAATATTACTTGGAATGTGAATTGGAACGAAATCGCCAATAGATAAGACCATTTTACGATTTGGGCCCAAGTTAGAAGCAGAGCCTAAGGTGTAAATTATCGATAGTCCATATCTCGGAAACTATAAGAGATAATGCAATTTGGCAACCGGCAATGTAATTAGCATGCCGAATATTACTTGGAATGTGAATTGGAACGAAATCGCCAATAGATAAGACCATTTTACAATTTGGGCCCAAGTTAGAAGCAGAGCCTAAGGTGTAAATTATTGATAGTCCATATCTCGGAAACTATAAGAGATAATGCAATTTCGCAACCGGCAATGTAATTAGCATGCCGAATATTACTTGGAATGTGAATTGGAACGAAATCGCCAATAGATAAGACCATTTTACAATTTGGGCCCAAGTTAGAAGCAGAGCCTAAGGTGTAAATTATTGATAGTCCATATCTCGGAAACTATAAGAGATAATGCAATTTCGCAACCGGCAATGTAATTAGCATGCCGAATATTACTTGGAATGTGAATTGGAACGAAATCGCCAATAGATAAGACCATTTTACAATTTGGGCCCAAGTTAGAAGCAGAGCCTAAGGTGTAAATTATCGATAGTCCATATCTCGGAAACTATAAGAGATAATGCAATTTGGCAACCGGCAATGTAATTAGCATGCCGAATATTACTTGGAATGTGAATTGGAACGAAATCGCCAATAGATAAGACCATTTTACAATTTGGGCCCAAGTTAGAAGCAGAGCCTAAGGTGTAAATTATTGATAGTCCATATCTCGGAAACTATAAGAGATAATGCAATTTCGCAACCGGCAATGTAATTAGCATGCCGAATATCACTTGGAATGTGAATTGGGACGAAATCGCCAATAGATAAGACCATTTTACAATTTGGGCCCAAGTTAGAAGCAGAGCCTAAGGTGTAAATTATCGATAGTCCATATCTCGGAAACTATAAGAGATAATGCAATTTGGAAACCGGCAATGTAATTAGCATGCCGAATATTACTTGGAATGTGAATTGGAACGAAATCGCCAATAGATAAGACCATTTTACAATTTGGGCCCAAGTTATAAGCAGAGCCTATGGTGTAAATTATCGATAGTCCATATCTCGGAAACTATAAGAGATAATGCAATTTGGCAACCGGCAATGAAATTAGCATGCCGAATATTACTTGGAATGTGAATTGGAACGAAATCGCCAATAGATAAGACCATTTTACAATTTGGGCCCAAGTTAGAAGCAGAGCCTAAGGTGTAAATTATCGATAGTCAATATCTCGGAAACTATAAGAGATAATGCAATTTGGCAACCGGCAATGTAATTAGCATGCCGAATATTACTTGGAATGTGAATTGGAACGAAATCGCCAATAGATAAGACTATTTTACAATTTGGGTCCAAGTTAGAAGCAGAGCCTAAGGTGTAAATTATCGATAGTCCATATCTCGGAAACTATAAGAGATAATGCAATTTGGCAACCGGCAATGTAATTAGCATGCCGAATATTACTTGGAATGTGAATTGGAACGAAATCGCTAATAGGTAAGACCATTTTACAATTTGGGCCCAAGTTAGAAGCAGAGCCTAAGGTGTAAATTATCGATAGTCCATATCTCGGAAACTATAAGAGATAATGCAATTTGGCAACCGGCAATGTAATTAGCATGCCGAATATTACTTGGAATGTGAATTGGAACGAAATCGCCAATAGATAAGAGCATTTTACAATTTGGGCCCAAGTTAGAAGCAGAGCCTAAGGTGTAAATTATCGATAGTCCATATCTCGGAAACTATAAGAGATAATGCAATTTGGCAACCGGCAATTTAATTAGCATGCCGAATATTACTTGGAATGTGAATTGGAACGAAATCGCCAATAGATAAGACCATTTTACGATTTGGGCCCAAGTTAGAAGCAGAGCCTAAGGTGTAAATTATCGATAGTCCATATCTCGGAAACTATAAGAGTTAATGCAATTTGGCAACCGGCAATGTAATTAGCATGCCGAATATTACTTGGAATGTGAATTGGAACGAAATCGCCAATAGATAAGACCATTTTACAATTTGGGCCCAAGTTAGAAGCAGAGATTAAGGTGTAAATTATCGATAGTCCATATCTCGGAAACTATAAGAGATAATGCAATTTGGCAACCGGCAATGTAATTAGCATGCCGAATATTACTTGGAATGTGAATTGGAACGAAATCGCCAATAGATAAGACCATTTTACGATTTGGGCCCAAGTTAGAAGCAGAGCCTAAGGTGTAAATTATCGATGGTCCATATCTCGGAAACTATAAGAGATAATGCAATTTGGCAACCGGCAATTTAATTAGCATGCCGAATATTACTTGGAATGTGAATTGGAACGAAATCGCCAATAGATAAGACCATTTTACAATTTGGGCCCAAGTTAGAAGCAGAGCCTAAGGTGTAAATTATTGATAGTCCATATCTCGGAAACTATAAGAGATAATGCAATTTCGCAACCGGCAATGTAATTAGCATGCCGAATATTACTTGGAATGTGAATTGGAACGAAATCGCCAATAGATAAGACCATTTTACAATTTGGGCCCAAGTTAGAAGCAGAGCCTAAGGTGTAAATTATTGATAGTCCATATCTCGGAAACTATAAGAGATAATGCAATTTGGCAACCGGCAATGTAATTAGCATGCCGAATATTACTTGGAATGTGAATTGGAACGAAATCGCCAATAGATAAGACCATTTTACCATTTGGGCCCAAGTTAGAAGCAGAGCCTAAGGTGTAAATTATCGATAGTCCATATCTCGGAAACTATAAGAGATAATGCAATTTGGCAACCGGCAATGTAATTAGCATGCCGAATATTACTTGGAATGTGAATTGGAACGAAATCGCCAATAGATAAGACCATTTTACAATTTGGGTCCAAGTTAGAAGCAGAGCCTAAGGTGTAAATTATCGATAGTCCATATCTCGGAAACTATAAGAGATAATGCAATTTGGCAACCGGCAATGTAATTAGCATGCCGAATATTACTTGGAATGTGAATTGGAACGAAATCGCTAATAGGTAAGACCATTTTACAATTTGGGCCCAAGTTAGAAGCAGAGCCTAAGGTGTAAATTATCGATAGTCCATATCTCGGAAACTATAAGAGATAATGCAATTTGGCAACCGGCAATGTAATTAGCATGCCGAATATTACTTGGAATGTGAATTGGAACGAAATCGCCAATAGATAAGAGCATTTTACAATTTGGGCCCAAGTTAGAAGCAGAGCCTAAGGTGTAAATTATCGATAGTCCATATCTCGGAAACTATAAGAGATAATGCAATTTGGCAACCGGCAATTTAATTAGCATGCCGAATATTACTTGGAATGTGAATTGGAACGAAATCGCCAATAGATAAGACCATTTTACGATTTGGGCCCAAGTTAGAAGCAGAGCCTAAGGTGTAAATTATCGATAGTCCATATCTCGGAAACTATAAGAGTTAATGCAATTTGGCAACCGGCAATGTAATTAGCATGCCGAATATTACTTGGAATGTGAATTGGAACGAAATCGCCAATAGATAAGACCATTTTACAATTTGGGCCCAAGTTAGAAGCAGAGATTAAGGTGTAAATTATCGATAGTCCATATCTCGGAAACTATAAGAGATAATGCAATTTGGCAACCGGCAATGTAATTAGCATGCCGAATATTACTTGGAATGTGAATTGGAACGAAATCGCCAATAGATAAGACCATTTTACGATTTGGGCCCAAGTTAGAAGCAGAGCCTAAGGTGTAAATTATCGATAGTCCATATCTCGGAAACTATAAGAGATAATGCAATTTGGCAACCGGCAATTTAATTAGCATGCCGAATATTACTTGGAATGTGAATTGGAACGAAATCGCCAATAGATAAGACCATTTTACAATTTGGGCCCAAGTTAGAAGCAGAGCCTAAGGTGTAAATTATTGATAGTCCATATCTCGGAAACTATAAGAGATAATGCAATTTCGCAACCGGCAATGTAATTAGCATGCCGAATATTACTTGGAATGTGAATTGGAACGAAATCGCCAATAGATAAGACCATTTTACAATTTGGGCCCAAGTTAGAAGCAGAGCCTAAGGTGTAAATTATTGATAGTCCATATCTCGGAAACTATAAGAGATAATGCAATTTGGCAACCGGCAATGTAATTAGCATGCCGAATATTACTTGGAATGTGAATTGGAACGAAATCGCCAATAGATAAGACCATTTTACAATTTGGGCCCAAGTTAGAAGCAGAGCCTAAGGTGTAAATTATCGATAGTCCATATCTCGGAAACTATAAGAGATAATGCAATTTGGCAACCGGCAATGTAATTAGCATGCCGAATATTACTTGGAATGTGAATTGGAACGAAATCGCCAATAGATAAGACCATTTTACAATTTGGGCCCAAGTTAGAAGCAGAGCCTAAGGTGTAAATTATCGATAGTCCATATCTCGGAAACTATAAGAGATAATGCAATTTGGCAACTGGCAATGTAATTAGCATGCCGAATATTACTTGGAATGTGAATTGGAACGAAATCGCCAATAGATAAGACCATTTTACAATTTGGGCCCAAGTTAGAAGCAGAGCCTAAGGTGTAAATTATCGATAGTCCATATCTCGGAAACTATAAGAGATAATGCAATTTGGCAACCGGCAATGTAATTAGCATGCCGAATATTACTTGGAATGTGAATTGGAACGAAATCGCCAATAGATAAGACCATTTTACAATTTGGGCCCAAGTTAGAAGCAGAGCCTAAGGTGTAAATTATCGATAGTCCATATCTCGGAAACTATAAGAGATAATGCAATTTGGCAACCGGCAATTTAATTAGCATGCCGAATATTACTTGGAATGTGAATTGGAACGAAATCGCCAATAGATAAGACCATTTTACAATTTGGGCCCAAGTTAGAAGCAGAGCCTAAGGTGTAAATTATCGATAGTCCATATCTCGGAAACTATAAGAGTTAATGCAATTTGGCAACCGGCAATGTAATTAGCATGCCGAATATTACTTGGAATGTGAATTGGAACGAAATCGCCAATAGATAAGACCATTTTACAATTTGGGCCCAAGTTAGAAGCAGAGCCTAAGGTGTAAATTATCGATAGTCCATATCTCGGAAACTATAAGAGATAATGCAATTTGGCAACCGGCAATGTAATTAGCATGCCGAATATTACTTGGAATGTGAATTGGAACGAAATCGCCAATAGATAAGACCATTTTACGATTTGGGCCCAAGTTAGAAGCAGAGCCTAAGGTGTAAATTATCGATAGTCCATATCTCGGAAACTATAAGAGATAATGCAATTTGGCAACCGGCAATGTAATTAGCATGCCGAATATTACTTGGAATGTGAATTGGAACGAAATCGCCAATAGATAAGACCATTTTACAATTTGGGCCCAAGTTAGAAGCAGAGCCTAAGGTGTAAATTATTGATAGTCCATATCTCGGAAACTATAAGAGATAATGCAATTTCGCAACCGGCAATGTAATTAGCATGCCGAATATTACTTGGAATGTGAATTGGAACGAAATCGCCAATAGATAAGACCATTTTACAATTTGGGCCCAAGTTAGAAGCAGAGCCTATGGTGTAAATTATCGATAGTCCATATCTCGGAAACTATAAGAGATAATGCAATTTGGCAACCGGCAATGTAATTAGCATGCCGAATATTACTTGGAATGTGAATTGGAACGAAATCGCCAATAGATAAGACCATTTTACAATTTGGGCCCAAGTTAGAAGCAGAGCCTAAGGTGTAAATTATTGATAGTCCATATCTCGGAAACTATAAGAGATAATGCAATTTCGCAACCGGCAATGTAATTAGCATGCCGAATATCACTTGGAATGTGAATTGGGACGAAATCGCCAATAGATAAGACCATTTTACAATTTGGGCCCAAGTTAGAAGCAGAGCCTAAGGTGTAAATTATCGATAGTCCATATCTCGGAAACTATAAGAGATAATGCAATTTGGAAACCGGCAATGTAATTAGCATGCCGAATATTACTTGGAATGTGAATTGGAACGAAATCGCCAATAGATAAGACCATTTTACAATTTGGGCCCAAGTTATAAGCAGAGCCTATGGTGTAAATTATCGATAGTCCATATCTCGGAAACTATAAGAGATAATGCAATTTGGCAACCGGCAATGAAATTAGCATGCCGAATATTACTTGGAATGTGAATTGGAACGAAATCGCCAATAGATAAGACCATTTTACAATTTGGGCCCAAGTTAGAAGCAGAGCCTAAGGTGTAAATTATCGATAGTCAATATCTCGGAAACTATAAGAGATAATGCAATTTGGCAACCGGCAATGTAATTAGCATGCCGAATATTACTTGGAATGTGAATTGGAACGAAATCGCCAATAGATAAGACCATTTTACAATTTGGGTCCAAGTTAGAAGCAGAGCCTAAGGTGTAAATTATCGATAGTCCATATCTCGGAAACTATAAGAGATAATGCAATTTGGCAACCGGCAATGTAATTAGCATGCCGAATATTACTTGGAATGTGAATTGGAACGAAATCGCTAATAGGTAAGACCATTTTACAATTTGGGCCCAAGTTAGAAGCAGAGCCCAAGGTGTAAATTATCGATAGTCCATATCTCGGAAACTATAAGAGATAATGCAATTTGGCAACCGGCAATGTAATTAGCATGCCGAATATTACTTGGAATGTGAATTGGAACGAAATCGCCAATAGATAAGAGCATTTTACAATTTGGGCCCAAGTTAGAAGCAGAGCCTAAGGTGTAAATTATCGATAGTCCATATCTCGGAAACTATAAGAGATAATGCAATTTGGCAACCGGCAATTTAATTAGCATGCCGAATATTACTTGGAATGTGAATTGGAACGAAATCGCCAATAGATAAGACCATTTTACGATTTGGGCCCAAGTTAGAAGCAGAGCCTAAGGTGTAAATTATCGATAGTCCATATCTCGGAAACTATAAGAGTTAATGCAATTTGGCAACCGGCAATGTAATTAGCATGCCGAATATTACTTGGAATGTGAATTGGAACGAAATCGCCAATAGATAAGACCATTTTACAATTTGGGCCCAAGTTAGAAGCAGAGATTAAGGTGTAAATTATCGATAGTCCATATCTCGGAAACTATAAGAGATAATGCAATTTGGCAACCGGCAATGTAATTAGCATGCCGAATATTACTTGGAATGTGAATTGGAACGAAATCGCCAATAGATAAGACCATTTTACGATTTGGGCCCAAGTTAGAAGCAGAGCCTAAGGTGTAAATTATCGATAGTCCATATCTCGGAAACTATAAGAGATAATGCAATTTGGCAACCGGCAATGTAATTAGCATGCCGAATATTACTTGGAATGTGAATTGGAACGAAATCGCCAATAGATAAGACCATTTTACAATTTGGGCCCAAGTTAGAAGCAGAGCCTAAGGTGTAAATTATTGATAGTCCATATCTCGGAAACTATAAGAGATAATGCAATTTCGCAACCGGCAATGTAATTAGCATGCCGAATATTACTTGGAATGTGAATTGGAACGAAATCGCCAATAGATAAGACCATTTTACAATTTGGGCCCAAGTTAGAAGCAGAGCCTAAGGTGTAAATTATTGATAGTCCATATCTCGGAAACTATAAGAGATAATGCAATTTGGCAACCGGCAATGTAATTAGCATGCCGAATATTACTTGGAATGTGAATTGGAACGAAATCGCCAATAGATAAGACCATTTTACAATTTGGGCCCAAGTTAGAAGCAGAGCCTAAGGTGTAAATTATCGATAGTCCATATCTCGGAAACTATAAGAGATAATGCAATTTGGCAACCGGCAATGTAATTAGCATGCCGAATATTACTTGGAATGTGAATTGGAACGAAATCGCCAATAGATAAGACCATTTTACAATTTGGGCCCAAGTTAGAAGCAGAGCCTAAGGTGTAAATTATTGATAGTCCATATCTCGGAAACTATAAGAGATAATGCAATTTCGCAACCGGCAATGTAATTAGCATGCCGAATATCACTTGGAATGTGAATTGGGACGAAATCGCCAATAGATAAGACCATTTTACAATTTGGGCCCAAGTTAGAAGCAGAGCCTAAGGTGTAAATTATCGATAGTCCATATCTCGGAAACTATAAGAGATAATGCAATTTGGAAACCGGCAATGTAATTAGCATGCCGAATATTACTTGGAATGTGAATTGGAACGAAATCGCCAATAGATAAGACCATTTTACAATTTGGGCCCAAGTTATAAGCAGAGCCTATGGTGTAAATTATCGATAGTCCATATCTCGGAAACTATAAGAGATAATGCAATTTGGCAACCGGCAATGAAATTAGCATGCCGAATATTACTTGGAATGTGAATTGGAACGAAATCGCCAATAGATAAGACCATTTTACAATTTGGGCCCAAGTTAGAAGCAGAGCCTAAGGTGTAAATTATCGATAGTCAATATCTCGGAAACTATAAGAGATAATGCAATTTGGCAACCGGCAATGTAATTAGCATGCCGAATATTACTTGGAATGTGAATTGGAACGAAATCGCCAATAGATAAGACTATTTTACAATTTGGGTCCAAGTTAGAAGCAGAGCCTAAGGTGTAAATTATCGATAGTCCATATCTCGGAAACTATAAGAGATAATGCAATTTGGCAACCGGCAATGTAATTAGCATGCCGAATATTACTTGGAATGTGAATTGGAACGAAATCGCTAATAGGTAAGACCATTTTACAATTTGGGCCCAAGTTAGAAGCAGAGCCTAAGGTGTAAATTATCGATAGTCCATATCTCGGAAACTATAAGAGATAATGCAATTTGGCAACCGGCAATGTAATTAGCATGCCGAATATTACTTGGAATGTGAATTGGAACGAAATCGCCAATAGATAAGAGCATTTTACAATTTGGGCCCAAGTTAGAAGCAGAGCCTAAGGTGTAAATTATCGATAGTCCATATCTCGGAAACTATAAGAGATAATGCAATTTGGCAACCGGCAATTTAATTAGCATGCCGAATATTACTTGGAATGTGAATTGGAACGAAATCGCCAATAGATAAGACCATTTTACGATTTGGGCCCAAGTTAGAAGCAGAGCCTAAGGTGTAAATTATCGATAGTCCATATCTCGGAAACTATAAGAGTTAATGCAATTTGGCAACCGGCAATGTAATTAGCATGCCGAATATTACTTGGAATGTGAATTGGAACGAAATCGCCAATAGATAAGACCATTTTACAATTTGGGCCCAAGTTAGAAGCAGAGATTAAGGTGTAAATTATCGATAGTCCATATCTCGGAAACTATAAGAGATAATGCAATTTGGCAACCGGCAATGTAATTAGCATGCCGAATATTACTTGGAATGTGAATTGGAACGAAATCGCCAATAGATAAGACCATTTTACGATTTGGGCCCAAGTTAGAAGCAGAGCCTAAGGTGTAAATTATCGATAGTCCATATCTCGGAAACTATAAGAGATAATGCAATTTGGCAACCGGCAATTTAATTAGCATGCCGAATATTACTTGGAATGTGAATTGGAACGAAATCGCCAATAGATAAGACCATTTTACAATTTGGGCCCAAGTTAGAAGCAGAGCCTAAGGTGTAAATTATTGATAGTCCATATCTCGGAAACTATAAGAGATAATGCAATTTCGCAACCGGCAATGTAATTAGCATGCCGAATATTACTTGGAATGTGAATTGGAACGAAATCGCCAATAGATAAGACCATTTTACAATTTGGGCCCAAGTTAGAAGCAGAGCCTAAGGTGTAAATTATTGATAGTCCATATCTCGGAAACTATAAGAGATAATGCAATTTGGCAACCGGCAATGTAATTAGCATGCCGAATATTACTTGGAATGTGAATTGGAACGAAATCGCCAATAGATAAGACCATTTTACAATTTGGGCCCAAGTTAGAAGCAGAGCCTAAGGTGTAAATTATCGATAGTCCATATCTCGGAAACTATAAGAGATAATGCAATTTGGCAACCGGCAATGTAATTAGCATGCCGAATATTACTTGGAATGTGAATTGGAACGAAATCGCCAATAGATAAGACCATTTTACAATTTGGGTCCAAGTTAGAAGCAGAGCCTAAGGTGTAAATTATCGATAGTCCATATCTCGGAAACTATAAGAGATAATGCAATTTGGCAACCGGCAATGTAATTAGCATGCCGAATATTACTTGGAATGTGAATTGGAACGAAATCGCTAATAGGTAAGACCATTTTACAATTTGGGCCCAAGTTAGAAGCAGAGCCTAAGGTGTAAATTATCGATAGTCCATATCTCGGAAACTATAAGAGATAATGCAATTTGGCAACCGGCAATGTAATTAGCATGCCGAATATTACTTGGAATGTGAATTGGAACGAAATCGCCAATAGATAAGAGCATTTTACAATTTGGGCCCAAGTTAGAAGCAGAGCCTAAGGTGTAAATTATCGATAGTCCATATCTCGGAAACTATAAGAGATAATGCAATTTGGCAACCGGCAATTTAATTAGCATGCCGAATATTACTTGGAATGTGAATTGGAACGAAATCGCCAATAGATAAGACCATTTTACGATTTGGGCCCAAGTTAGAAGCAGAGCCTAAGGTGTAAATTATCGATAGTCCATATCTCGGAAACTATAAGAGTTAATGCAATTTGGCAACCGGCAATGTAATTAGCATGCCGAATATTACTTGGAATGTGAATTGGAACGAAATCGCCAATAGATAAGACCATTTTACAATTTGGGCCCAAGTTAGAAGCAGAGATTAAGGTGTAAATTATCGATAGTCCATATCTCGGAAACTATAAGAGATAATGCAATTTGGCAACCGGCAATGTAATTAGCATGCCGAATATTACTTGGAATGTGAATTGGAACGAAATCGCCAATAGATAAGACCATTTTACGATTTGGGCCCAAGTTAGAAGCAGAGCCTAAGGTGTAAATTATCGATAGTCCATATCTCGGAAACTATAAGAGATAATGCAATTTGGCAACCGGCAATTTAATTAGCATGCCGAATATTACTTGGAATGTGAATTGGAACGAAATCGCCAATAGATAAGACCATTTTACAATTTGGGCCCAAGTTAGAAGCAGAGCCTAAGGTGTAAATTATTGATAGTCCATATCTCGGAAACTATAAGAGATAATGCAATTTCGCAACCGGCAATGTAATTAGCATGCCGAATATTACTTGGAATGTGAATTGGAACGAAATCGCCAATAGATAAGACCATTTTACAATTTGGGCCCAAGTTAGAAGCAGAGCCTAAGGTGTAAATTATTGATAGTCCATATCTCGGAAACTATAAGAGATAATGCAATTTGGCAACCGGCAATGTAATTAGCATGCCGAATATTACTTGGAATGTGAATTGGAACGAAATCGCCAATAGATAAGACCATTTTACAATTTGGGCCCAAGTTAGAAGCAGAGCCTAAGGTGTAAATTATCGATAGTCCATATCTCGGAAACTATAAGAGATAATGCAATTTGGCAACCGGCAATGTAATTAGCATGCCGAATATTACTTGGAATGTGAATTGGAACGAAATCGCCAATAGATAAGACCATTTTACAATTTGGGCCCAAGTTAGAAGCAGAGCCTAAGGTGTAAATTATCGATAGTCCATATCTCGGAAACTATAAGAGATAATGCAATTTGGCAACTGGCAATGTAATTAGCATGCCGAATATTACTTGGAATGTGAATTGGAACGAAATCGCCAATAGATAAGACCATTTTACAATTTGGGCCCAAGTTAGAAGCAGAGCCTAAGGTGTAAATTATCGATAGTCCATATCTCGGAAACTATAAGAGATAATGCAATTTGGCAACCGGCAATGTAATTAGCATGCCGAATATTACTTGGAATGTGAATTGGAACGAAATCGCCAATAGATAAGACCATTTTACAATTTGGGCCCAAGTTAGAAGCAGAGCCTAAGGTGTAAATTATCGATAGTCCATATCTCGGAAACTATAAGAGATAATGCAATTTGGCAACCGGCAATTTAATTAGCATGCCGAATATTACTTGGAATGTGAATTGGAACGAAATCGCCAATAGATAAGACCATTTTACAATTTGGGCCCAAGTTAGAAGCAGAGCCTAAGGTGTAAATTATCGATAGTCCATATCTCGGAAACTATAAGAGTTAATGCAATTTGGCAACCGGCAATGTAATTAGCATGCCGAATATTACTTGGAATGTGAATTGGAACGAAATCGCCAATAGATAAGACCATTTTACAATTTGGGCCCAAGTTAGAAGCAGAGCCTAAGGTGTAAATTATCGATAGTCCATATCTCGGAAACTATAAGAGATAATGCAATTTGGCAACCGGCAATGTAATTAGCATGCCGAATATTACTTGGAATGTGAATTGGAACGAAATCGCCAATAGATAAGACCATTTTACGATTTGGGCCCAAGTTAGAAGCAGAGCCTAAGGTGTAAATTATCGATAGTCCATATCTCGGAAACTATAAGAGATAATGCAATTTGGCAACCGGCAATGTAATTAGCATGCCGAATATTACTTGGAATGTGAATTGGAACGAAATCGCCAATAGATAAGACCATTTTACAATTTGGGCCCAAGTTAGAAGCAGAGCCTAAGGTGTAAATTATTGATAGTCCATATCTCGGAAACTATAAGAGATAATGCAATTTCGCAACCGGCAATGTAATTAGCATGCCGAATATTACTTGGAATGTGAATTGGAACGAAATCGCCAATAGATAAGACCATTTTACAATTTGGGCCCAAGTTAGAAGCAGAGCCTATGGTGTAAATTATCGATAGTCCATATCTCGGAAACTATAAGAGATAATGCAATTTGGCAACCGGCAATGTAATTAGCATGCCGAATATTACTTGGAATGTGAATTGGAACGAAATCGCCAATAGATAAGACCATTTTACAATTTGGGCCCAAGTTAGAAGCAGAGCCTAAGGTGTAAATTATTGATAGTCCATATCTCGGAAACTATAAGAGATAATGCAATTTCGCAACCGGCAATGTAATTAGCATGCCGAATATCACTTGGAATGTGAATTGGGACGAAATCGCCAATAGATAAGACCATTTTACAATTTGGGCCCAAGTTAGAAGCAGAGCCTAAGGTGTAAATTATCGATAGTCCATATCTCGGAAACTATAAGAGATAATGCAATTTGGAAACCGGCAATGTAATTAGCATGCCGAATATTACTTGGAATGTGAATTGGAACGAAATCGCCAATAGATAAGACCATTTTACAATTTGGGCCCAAGTTATAAGCAGAGCCTATGGTGTAAATTATCGATAGTCCATATCTCGGAAACTATAAGAGATAATGCAATTTGGCAACCGGCAATGAAATTAGCATGCCGAATATTACTTGGAATGTGAATTGGAACGAAATCGCCAATAGATAAGACCATTTTACAATTTGGGCCCAAGTTAGAAGCAGAGCCTAAGGTGTAAATTATCGATAGTCAATATCTCGGAAACTATAAGAGATAATGCAATTTGGCAACCGGCAATGTAATTAGCATGCCGAATATTACTTGGAATGTGAATTGGAACGAAATCGCCAATAGATAAGACCATTTTACAATTTGGGTCCAAGTTAGAAGCAGAGCCTAAGGTGTAAATTATCGATAGTCCATATCTCGGAAACTATAAGAGATAATGCAATTTGGCAAGTTAGAAGCAGAGCCTAAGGTGTAAATTATCGATAGTCCATATCTCGGAAACTATAAGAGATAATGCAATTTGGCAACCGGCAATGTAATTAGCATGCCGAATATTACTTGGAATGTGAATTGGAACGAAATCGCTAATAGGTAAGACCATTTTACAATTTGGGCCCAAGTTAGAAGCAGAGCCCAAGGTGTAAATTATCGATAGTCCATATCTCGGAAACTATAAGAGATAATGCAATTTGGCAACCGGCAATGTAATTAGCATGCCGAATATTACTTGGAATGTGAATTGGAACGAAATCGCCAATAGATAAGAGCATTTTACAATTTGGGCCCAAGTTAGAAGCAGAGCCTAAGGTGTAAATTATCGATAGTCCATATCTCGGAAACTATAAGAGATAATGCAATTTGGCAACCGGCAATTTAATTAGCATGCCGAATATTACTTGGAATGTGAATTGGAACGAAATCGCCAATAGATAAGACCATTTTACGATTTGGGCCCAAGTTAGAAGCAGAGCCTAAGGTGTAAATTATCGATAGTCCATATCTCGGAAACTATAAGAGTTAATGCAATTTGGCAACCGGCAATGTAATTAGCATGCCGAATATTACTTGGAATGTGAATTGGAACGAAATCGCCAATAGATAAGACCATTTTACAATTTGGGCCCAAGTTAGAAGCAGAGATTAAGGTGTAAATTATCGATAGTCCATATCTCGGAAACTATAAGAGATAATGCAATTTGGCAACCGGCAATGTAATTAGCATGCCGAATATTACTTGGAATGTGAATTGGAACGAAATCGCCAATAGATAAGACCATTTTACGATTTGGGCCCAAGTTAGAAGCAGAGCCTAAGGTGTAAATTATCGATAGTCCATATCTCGGAAACTATAAGAGATAATGCAATTTGGCAACCGGCAATGTAATTAGCATGCCGAATATTACTTGGAATGTGAATTGGAACGAAATCGCCAATAGATAAGACCATTTTACAATTTGGGCCCAAGTTAGAAGCAGAGCCTAAGGTGTAAATTATTGATAGTCCATATCTCGGAAACTATAAGAGATAATGCAATTTCGCAACCGGCAATGTAATTAGCATGCCGAATATTACTTGGAATGTGAATTGGAACGAAATCGCCAATAGATAAGACCATTTTACAATTTGGGCCCAAGTTAGAAGCAGAGCCTAAGGTGTAAATTATTGATAGTCCATATCTCGGAAACTATAAGAGATAATGCAATTTGGCAACCGGCAATGTAATTAGCATGCCGAATATTACTTGGAATGTGAATTGGAACGAAATCGCCAATAGATAAGACCATTTTACAATTTGGGCCCAAGTTAGAAGCAGAGCCTAAGGTGTAAATTATCGATAGTCCATATCTCGGAAACTATAAGAGATAATGCAATTTGGCAACCGGCAATGTAATTAGCATGCCGAATATTACTTGGAATGTGAATTGGAACGAAATCGCCAATAGATAAGACCATTTTACAATTTGGGCCCAAGTTAGAAGCAGAGCCTAAGGTGTAAATTATTGATAGTCCATATCTCGGAAACTATAAGAGATAATGCAATTTCGCAACCGGCAATGTAATTAGCATGCCGAATATCACTTGGAATGTGAATTGGGACGAAATCGCCATAGATAAGACCATTTTACAATTTGGGCCCAAGTTAGAAGCAGAGCCTAAGGTGTAAATTATCGATAGTCCATATCTCGGAAACTATAAGAGATAATGCAATTTGGAAACCGGCAATGTAATTAGCATGCCGAATATTACTTGGAATGTGAATTGGAACGAAATCGCCAATAGATAAGACCATTTTACAATTTGGGCCCAAGTTATAAGCAGAGCCTATGGTGTAAATTATCGATAGTCCATATCTCGGAAACTATAAAGAGATAATGCAATTTGGCAACCGGCAATGAAATTAGCATGCCGAATATTACTTGGAATGTGAATTGGAACGAAATCGCCAATAGATAAGACCATTTTACAATTTGGGCCCAAGTTAGAAGCAGAGCCTAAGGTGTAAATTATCGATAGTCAATATCTCGGAAACTATAAGAGATAATGCAATTTGGCAACCGGCAATGTAATTAGCATGCCGAATATTACTTGGAATGTGAATTGGAACGAAATCGCCAATAGATAAGACTATTTTACAATTTGGGTCCAAGTTAGAAGCAGAGCCTAAGGTGTAAATTATCGATAGTCCATATCTCGGAAACTATAAGAGATAATGCAATTTGGCAACCGGCAATGTAATTAGCATGCCGAATATTACTTGGAATGTGAATTGGAACGAAATCGCTAATAGGTAAGACCATTTTACAATTTGGGCCCAAGTTAGAAGCAGAGCCTAAGGTGTAAATTATCGATAGTCCATATCTCGGAAACTATAAGAGATAATGCAATTTGGCAACCGGCAATGTAATTAGCATGCCGAATATTACTTGGAATGTGAATTGGAACGAAATCGCCAATAGATAAGAGCATTTTACAATTTGGGCCCAAGTAAGAAGCAGAGCCTAAGGTGTAAATTATCGATAGTCCATATCTCGGAAACTATAAGAGATAATGCAATTTGGCAACCGGCAATTTAATTAGCATGCCGAATATTACTTGGAATGTGAATTGGAACGAAATCGCCAATAGATAAGACCATTTTACGATTTGGGCCCAAGTTAGAAGCAGAGCCTAAGGTGTAAATTATCGATAGTCCATATCTCGGAAACTATAAGAGTTAATGCAATTTGGCAACCGGCAATGTAATTAGCATGCCGAATATTACTTGGAATGTGAATTGGAACGAAATCGCCAATAGATAAGACCATTTTACAATTTGGGCCCAAGTTAGAAGCAGAGATTAAGGTGTAAATTATCGATAGTCCATATCTCGGAAACTATAAGAGATAATGCAATTTGGCAACCGGCAATGTAATTAGCATGCCGAATATTACTTGGAATGTGAATTGGAACGAAATCGCCAATAGATAAGACCATTTTACGATTTGGGCCCAAGTTAGAAGCAGAGCCTAAGGTGTAAATTATCGATAGTCCATATCTCGGAAACTATAAGAGATAATGCAATTTGGCAACCGGCAATTTAATTAGCATGCCGAATATTACTTGGAATGTGAATTGGAACGAAATCGCCAATAGATAAGACCATTTTACAATTTGGGCCAAGTTAGAAGCAGAGCCTAAGGTGTAAATTATTGATAGTCCATATCTCGGAAACTATAAGAGATAATGCAATTTCGCAACCGGCAATGTAATTAGCATGCCGAATATTACTTGGAATGTGAATTGGAACGAAATCGCCAATAGATAAGACCATTTTACAATTTGGGCCCAAGTTAGAAGCAGAGCCTAAGGTGTAAATTATTGATAGTCCATATCTCGGAAACTATAAGAGATAATGCAATTTGGCAACCGGCAATGTAATTAGCATGCCGAATATTACTTGGAATGTGAATTGGAACGAAATCGCCAATAGATAAGACCATTTTACAATTTGGGCCCAAGTTAGAAGCAGAGCCTAAGGTGTAAATTATCGATAGTCCATATCTCGGAAACTATAAGAGATAATGCAATTTTGGCAACCGGCAATGTAATTAGCATGCCGAATATTACTTGGATTGTGAATTGGAACGAAATCGCCAATAGATAAGACCATTTTACAATTTGGGTCCAAGTTAGAAGCAGAGCCTAAGGTGTAAATTATCGATAGTCCATATCTCGGAAACTATAAGAGATAATGCAATTTGGCAACCGGCAATGTAATTAGCATGCCGAATATTACTTGGAATGTGAATTGGAACGAAATCGCTAATAGGTAAAACCATTTTACAATTTGGGCCCAAGTTAGAAGCAGAGCCTAAGGTGTAAATTATTGATAGTCCATATCTCGGAAACTATAAGAGATAATGCAATTTCGCAACCGGCAATGTAATTAGCATGCCGAATATCACTTGGAATGTGAATTGGACGAAATCGCCAATAGATAAGACCATTTTACAATTTGGGCCAAGTTAGAAGCCGAGCCTAAGGTGTAAATTATCGATAGTCCATATCTCGGAAACTATAAGAGATAATGCAATTTGGCAACCGGCAATGTAATTAGCATGCCGAATATTACTTGGAATGTGAATTGGAACGAAATCGCCAATAGATAAGACCATTTTACAATTTGGGCCGAAGTTAGAAGCAGAGCCTAAGGTGTAAATTATCGATAGTCCATATCTCGGAAACTATAAGAGATAATGCAATTTGGCAACCGGCAATGTAATTAGCATGCCGAATATTACTTGGAATGTGAATTGGAACGAAATCGCCAATAGGTAAGACCATTTTACAATTTGGGCCCAAGTTAGAAGCAGAGCCTAAGGTGTAAATTATCGATAGTCCATATCTCGGAAACTATAAGAGATAATGCAATTTGGCAACCGGCAATGTAATTAGCATGCCGAATATTACTTGGAATGTGAATTGGAACGAAATCGCCAATAGATAAGACCATTTTACAATTTGGGCCCAAGTTAGAAGCAGAGCCTAAGGTGTAAATTATCGATAGTCCATATCTCGGAAACTATAAGAGATAATGCAATTTGGCAACCGGCAATGTAATTAGCATGCCGAATATTACTTGGAATGTGAATTGGAACGAAATCGCCAATAGATAAGACCATTTTACAATTTGGGCCCAAGTTAGAAGCAGAGCCTAAGGTGTAAATTATTGATAGTCCATATCTCGGAAACTATAAGAGATAATGCAATTTCGCAACCGGTAATGTAATTAGCATGCCGAATATCACTTGGAATGTGAATTGGGGACGAAATCGCCAATAGATAAGACCATTTTACAATTTGGGCCCAAGTTAGAAGCAGAGCCTAAGGTGTAAATTATCGATAGTCCATATCTCGGAAACTATAAGAGATAATGCAATTTGGCAACCGGCAATGTAATTAGCATGCCGAATATTACTTGGAATGTGAATTGGAACGAAATCGCCAATAGATAAGACCATTTTACAATTTGGGCCCTAGTTAGAAGCAGAGCCTAAGGTGTAAATTATCGATAGTCCATATCTCGGAAACTATAAGAGATAATGCAATTTGGCAACCGGCAATGTAATTAGCATGCCGAATATTACTTGGAATGTGAATTGGAACGAATCGCCAATAGATAAGACCATTTTACAATTTGGGCCCAAGTTAGAAGCAGAGCCTAAGGTGTAAATTATCGATAGTCCATATCTCGGAAACTATAAGAGATAATGCAATTTCGCAACCGGCAATGTAATTAGCATGCCGAATATTACTTGGAGTGTGAATTGGAACGAAATCGCCAATAGATAAGACCATTTTACAATTTGGGCCCAAGTTAGAAGCAGAGCCTAAGGTGTAAATTATCGATAGTCCATATCTCGGAGACTATAAGAGATAATGCAACTTGGCAACCGGCAATGTAATTAGCATGCCGAATATTACTTGGAATGTGAATTGGAACGAAATCGCCAATAGATAAGACCATTTTACAATTTGGGCCCAAGTTAGAAGCAGAGCCTAAGGTGTAAATTATCGATAGTCCATATCTCGGAGACTATAAGAGAAAATGCAACTTGGCAACCGGCAATGTAATTAGCATGCCGAATATTACTTGGAATGTGAATTGGAACGAAATCGCCAATAGATAAGACCATTTTACAATTTGGGCCCAAGTTAGAAGCAGAGCCTAAGGTGTAAATTATCGATAGTCCATATCTCGGAAACTATAAGAGATAATGCAATTTGGCAACCGGCAATGTAATTAGCATGCCGAATATTACTTGGAATGTGAATTGGAACGAAATCGCCAATAGATAAGACCATTTTACAATTTGGGCCCAAGTTAGAAGCAGAGCCTAAGGTGTAAATTATTGATAGTCCATATCTCGGAAACTATAAGAGATAATGCAATTTCGCAACCGGCAATGTAATTAGCATGCCGAATATCACTTGGAATGTGAATTGGACGAAATCGCCAATAGATAAGACCATTTTACAATTTGGGCCCAAGTTAGAAGCTAGAGCCTAAGGTGTAAATTATCGATAGTCCATATCTCGGAAACTATAAGAGATAATGCAATTTGGCAACCGGCAATGTAATTAGCATGCCGAATATTACTTGGAATGTGAATTGGAACGAAATCGCCAATAGATAAGACCATTTTACAATTTGGGCCCAAGTTAGAAGCTGAGCCTATGGTGTAAATTATCGATAGTCCATATCTCGGAAACTATAAGAGATAATGCAATTTGGCAACCGGCAATGTAATTAGCATGCCGAATATTACTTGGAATGTGAATTGGAACGAAATCGCCAATAGATAAGACCATTTTACAATATGGGCCCAAGTTAGAAGCAGAGCCTAAGGTGTAAATATCGATAGTCCATATCTCGGAAACTATAAGAGATAATGCAATTTGGCAACCGGCAATGTAATTAGCATGCCGAATATTACTTGGAATGTGAATTGGAACGAAATCGCTAATAGGTAAAACCATTTTACAATTTGGGCCCAAGTTAGAAGCAGAGCCTAAGGTGTAAATTATTGATAGTCCATATCTCGGAAACTATAAGAGATAATGCAATTTCGCAACCGGCAATGTAATTAGCATGCCGAATATCACTTGGAATGTGAATTGGGACGAAATCGCCAATAGATAAGACCATTTTACAATTTGGGCCAAGTTAGAAGCCGAGCCTAAGGTGTAAATTATCGATAGTCCATATCTCGGAAACTATAAGAGATAATGCAAATTTGGCAACCGGCAATGTAATTAGCATGCCGAATATTACTTGGAATGTGAATTGGAACGAAATCGCCAATAGATAAGACCATTTTACAATTTGGGCCGAAGTTAGAAGCAGAGCCTAAGGTGTAAATTATCGATAGTCCATATCTCGGAAACTATAAGAGATAATGCATATTTGGCAACCGGCAATGTAATTAGCATGCCGAATATTACTTGGAAATGTGAATTGGAACGAAATCGCCAATAGGTAAGACCATTTTACAATTTGGGCCCAAGTTAGAAGCAGAGCCTAAGGTGTAAATTATCGATAGTCCATATCTCGGAAACTATAAGAGATAATGCCAATTTGGCAACCGGCAATGTAATTAGCATGCCGAATATTACTTGGAATGTGAATTGGAACGAAATCGCCAATAGATAAGACCATTTTACAATTTTGGGCCCAAGTTAGAAGCAGAGCCTAAGGTGTAAATTATCGATAGTCCATATCTCGGAAACTATAAGAGATAATGCAATTTGGCAACCGGCAATGTAATTAGCATGCCGAATATTACTTGGAATGTGAATTGGAACGAAATCGCCAATAGATAAGACCATTTTACAATTTGGGCCCAAGTTAGAAGCAGAGCCTAAGGTGGTAAATTATTGATAGTCCATATCTCGGAAACTATAAGAGATAATGCAATTTCGCAACCGGTAATGTAATTAGCATGCCGAATATCACTTGGAATGTGAATTGGACGAAATCGCCAATAGATAAGACCATTTTACAATTTGGGCCCAAGTTAGAAGCAGAGCCTAAGGTGTAAATTATCGATAGTCCATATCTCGGAAACTATAAGAGATAATGCAATTTGGCAACCGGCAATGTAATTAGCATGCCGAATATTACTTGGAATGTGAATTGGAACGAAATCGCCAATAGATAAGACCATTTTACAATTTGGGCCTAGTTAGAAGCAGAGCCTAAGGTGTAAATTATCGATAGTCCATATCTCGGAACTATAAGAGATAATGCAATTTGGCAACCGGCAATGTAATTAGCATGCCGAATATTACTTGGAATGTGAATTGGAACGAAATCGCCAATAGATAAGACCATTTTACAATTTGGGCCCAAGTTAGAAGCAGAGCCTAAGGTGTAAATTATCGATAGTCCATTATCTCGGAAACTATAAGAGATAATGCAATTCGCAACCGGCAATGTAATTAGCATGCCGAATATACTTGGAGTGTGAATTGGAACGAAATCGCCAATAGATAAGACCATTTTACAATTTGGGCCCAAGTTAGAAGCAGAGCCTAAGGTGAAATTATCGATAGTCCATTATCTCGGA